>NW_028274823.1:79517897-79820928 GCF_037043125.1 Eumetopias jubatus | reverse complement strand
TACAGTGGAGGTCTAGGGGCAGGAAGACCATTTTGGACTCTAGTGATATGGTCTAGGGGAGGGGTGATGAGGGTCTGAGTCCTGGGTAGTGGCCATGAGAATGGAAACCCAAGAGTTCCTGAGACATGGGGACATCATTTTAACACTCCCCCCCCCAAATCTGCTGCTATCCCCTATGTTTTATGTGTGTGTGTGTTCAGGTCACCTAGATGATCCATCCGACTTTGGGATTTTATGAAGACACTTGGATTCCTGATCTCTCAAAGTGATCAAAATCTGGGACAAAAAAGATGCCTCTGCAGTGCTCTATTCTTGTAATGTGTTGATCAATTCTTCCCCTTTCTTTTCTTTTCTCCTTCAGCTCTCCCCACCCACCATCAATAAAGAAGAAGAAAATGGGATTTCAAAATGAAATATAAAATTGCATGATATGCAATAGCCATAGGACTTAGACCCAAATTCTAGCTTTGTTATAAATTATATAACCTTAAATAAATCTTTCATTGTTTCTGAACTTCATTAGTGAAGTGAGGGGCAGCCCATTTCAGCATTACCTAGAGGAGATTTTTCAAACTACACAGCCCCAAGATTTTGATATAGGTGTCTCCCCCCACCTCCACCAGCTGAGAATCCCTAGAGGAAGGGAACTCTATGTTTCCTTCCAGATCTAAAGTCTTATTATTCTAAAAATCTCTTTTGCACAACTTCTCTTCAGGCCACTTCCTCATTCAACACAGTTTACTTCTAGTTATCAGCCCCTAGAGATGGAGACCACCTCCTGGGGCTTCTGAAGCTGTCCATCTTCCCATTGACATGAAAATAAGAAAGTTATGCTAATACCTTAAACGGTGTTATTCAAGAGCCACACACTACTCTTGACTCCAAGTAGAAACGAGGTGAGTCTAGTCAGCTCCCGTGGCTTTGGCCATCTCTCTCTTGGAGTTCAGTTTCTACCTTAATTGCCAATGAATTTAGGAGACCAAGTCCCACAGCATTTTGGATCTCTAACCACATGGAACTCCTCTTCATTGTGGAGAAAATTGAGGCCCTACAGGTCTAATGAAAAACAGCAAGTCAACCAATAATGGCGTTTTACTCTTTCCTTTCCTCCCTTGGAGATGACCGGCAGTTTGTGACTCTGCATACAACAAAATTCTACACAGACTCGTAATAGATCACCAAAAATGAACATAATTCTGTCTTATCAGAATGCAACCTCAGACTCAGACATGCCCCACCAAACCCCACATTTCTTCTAAATTCATCTCCAGAGCACGCTAGCTCAAGGCTCATATAGAAAGTTCTAGAAGATTGTCCCCCAGGTGCCATTATCTAACACGTATTCCATTGGTATTATTCAAGGAGAGGCTGATTCCATGAGAAAATTCAGTTGTGTGTAGAGAGCTTTATCATATTTACAGTTATTTTTCAACCTTTCAGGATCAGTGAAAGGCAACACTCGTTGTTCTCAATCCTTGCTCATTACTGAAGATGACACTTCGGGGCAGTTTTGTAGCAGACAAGAGAGGTAGGGTACCTTGAAGTACAACGTAGGTGGACGGCCTCTATATCCATCTGTTCTGGGAGCTGGGCTTTTGTAAATGGCCTAAAATTAGGATGTTTCCTCAGTGTCTGTTGCTGCCCACACGTGCACCATGAACAAGAGACAATCACTTCATATGCCAGGGTGACAGCAATGAATATTAATCACAAAGGAATGGAACAGTGACTGTGCTCTGCTTCTGATTAGCATACTACACACTGACATCATCCTGGAAGATCTAGAGAGGAAACACCACCGTAACTCTTGTTCTTCTGCGAGTGGATGCACTTGGAGTTACTGGAGGAACCCACAGAGGCAAAGGATGAGATTTCTGTTTTTCTGAAGATTTTGTTGGGTTTGGCTTCTAAAATCAGGTCATTAAAACCTTTTACTTGTTATCCCAGAATAACAGTCTGTACCTTGGGCAGGAACAAGTCTAACGTCTTGCCACATGCATCAGTGGTGTCCACTTTCTGCTGCCTGAGCCTTTCCTCCAGGCCAGGAGACCCCATTTTGACACTCACTGTAACTTACTTGTTTGCAAAACTGGAATATGGTTTCGTAGATTACTGTCACTTTCTCCCAAATACCAGTTTAGTAGGAGTTAAACTGAATTTCAGAACTAGACTGCTTCTTTGAGCATGACTGCGGATAGGAGACCGATGCCCCGGGAAGGATCCGAGTGCTGAGACCAGTGATTGGCTCTTAAATGCATTATGGGGCATAGAGATCATGTTAATGGGGCGAATTCTAGAACTTACACCATGTTTTAAGGTAATCGACTTCTCAGGATCTTTAATGGGATGCAAAAAAAAAAAAAAAAAAGAGGCCACTATCAGAATAGACCTATATGTTTCCAAATGCACATCAAGCATTAAGGTAAATTTACAGACAATTGTCTAGGAGGGGTATGCCCAAAATTGAGGGAGGAGAAAATTCTCTGGGGAGTGGAGAGCGAGACTGTGTGCGGGTCAAGGGAGTTGGCAGTTCTACCGCTCCTGCTAGAAGTTTTTAGAGTAAGAATGTATTATGCATGCATTATTGTTGAAGTTAGAAACAAATAGAATTTGTAACGACTGCATGAATGGGTTTAAAAACTGAGGTGAGAGTTGGACTGCGCTCCGCACCAGGGGATGCCATTCTTCCTCACGTGGGGAGAAGAGCCCAGCCCCTCTCTCCTTCCCTCTCTCTTTGCTTCTGCTCCAGCCCTGAGAATGCTATGGGAAAGCCCTGCTCACCCCCCACCCCCAATGAATTCAGTATCAAGCTTCCCAAACTGTTTATGGTCCTAGCTGCTCCCCTGTAAACCCCCTGACCCTTGCCTCTCTGCTTAAAGGATGGATGGGAATAAGTGGACCCTCAGGAGGTTCTTATCAGTGACCCTGGGTATTTTAAAGCATTTAAACATTTAGGGATATAAATGGCAATGTTCCTAAGCATCCTATTCTGGCTTGGATAGCGCTTCCCAAAGCCCAAACACAAATCTATCCCAATAAAACCTAAAAGATATGGTTGATCAGTATGCAGAACCACTAGAATAGATTTTGTATCCCAAACCAAATACACAGCCTGTAACACCTTGCTATTAAAATAATCTCAAATGGCTTGATGTGAATCTAAAGGCAGTGAAAGCAACTTTGAGTTAAGAGCTACAAAAACCGCCTGAGTTTGAGCCCCAGCATTTATTAGCGTGACCTGGGGCAAGTTAATGAGCCTCAATATTCTCATTTACCAAGGAAAGCATAACAGTACTTACGGTGCCTCTCCGAAGGGGTTATTTGGAGGATCAACTGTTTTGAGATTGCCCTGAAGGACGAATCAAATGGAAGGGGTATTTGTTTTCCATTGTATATTTTCAAAGATGAATTAAATGCTCCCTTCTTTTTACTGGTCCTCTTAAAAAATCTGTCCCCATCCAAGCTTCAATTTTTTTTTACATGACATGATGCTTTGTTTGACATCTTCCATAATTTAATTCAAATTTTCTTGGTCCTTTTCTGAATATATAAAAGAATATCTAGCTGCATTTTCCAGAAGTGTCAGTTTCCTAGAAAATAATTTCATAGTTCTGCAATGAGAGCTCTCTTCTTTACCTAGGATAATGTTTTCCACACAAAAGGACCCACTGCATTTTATACGGCTGGTGGTTAACAGTACAATGAAAACTATGTGCTGGGGACCCTGTCATATAATAGGAAATTCCCTGGATCTGCACACAGAAGATGCCAGGGTCTACTTTGTCACTAACCAGCTACGTGACCAGACGACAAATCACCTAACTTCTTTGAGCATCGTTTTCTACCCCTAAAACGGGATAAAACTTCACAGGTTTGTGGCAAGGGATAAATGAGATCAGTTGCATACAAAACAGACATGGCAATTTTAAAGAGTTTACAAATATTAGGAGGAGAACGGAAGAAAGAATGTGTTCAGCATGTATGTTCTGCTTGGCCAGTTACAGCCAACAAGGATACCTACATATTGTAGCGGTATCCCAAACTGCCTGAAAACAGATGGTGTTTGTGGTGCAGCTTGGAACTTTTACCCACACACATCTGATCAAACACTTGAGTCTAGACTCAAGTTGAAGGTCTTTTGTCTGACTCCATGCTCCCCTCCGACCCCGTGTCCCATAGCTGCATTTACAGACCCCAATCTTCAGTCAAAACAAACTGCTTCCCAGCCGCCAAATACTCCCCGAAATTTCCGACTGCACTGTTTATCCACCGCTCAGAGGGCTCTTTCCCATTTTATGCGTCCTGCCTGGTCTTCCGGACTCAGGCCAAATGTCACTGCCTTCATGATCTTTCTCTGAGTCACACATTCTGAGGTACACTCTCTCTTCTTTAAAATTCCGCAGAGCTTTGCCATTTTACCATTCCTACCTTTTAGTGTTGTGACTTAAGCACACAACTTCACCCTCCCAATTACACTGCAAACTCTTCAAGCCTGAGCCACCCTGTTTCAGCCTCAGGGTACCTGTATAGCCTGGCCCAATGCATCACACTTAATAGAAACTCAGCAAATGAGGAATGAATGGATGAAGGAAGGAGTGAGTGAGATGGATGGCATTCGGTTGATATGGGTCACAAAATACCCAAAGGACACCCCTGCTCTAGCCCTCTCTGGGAGACTGGTGATTCCAGATCAACACATGAAGTCAGCAATCTATAAAATTCTGAAGGAGAGATGTCTAGCCATCATTATATAATTGTGTAGTTCGGGGCTTAAGTGCAAAGATATTTTGCAGGAGCTGAAATTCACTATGATTGGACAATTCTCAATGCCAGGCTCTGCCTTAAGTTCTGGGGGTGTCTAATGAAAAACTTACATAACGTAACATAGCCATTACGTTTCTGGAATTAATTGGTTGCAAATGTCTGTCAGAGTTTGCAGTGTTTTTTAAGGAGAGCAGGACAAACAGGGGGACGCAGTGAGAACCGGTACCTGACCCCCTCACCAGGGTCCCTCTCTGCTCAAAACTAATTGGCAATGTCAGGTTCAGGAAGATCTGGAGACAAGAGGCTGGACAGGACAACCTCTATGGATTCATTCTAATTTTGCAATTCCAGGCCCCTGGATATCTTCCTCGCTCTCTCGAGCTATCATTAAGGATGTGTCAAATGTGTCATTTTATTGGCTCTAAACAGACACTTCAAAGGGCAAGCATGGAAATAAAAGAAAAGTAAGATGTGTTCTCTCTGCTCATACACCGTGAGGCACGGCAGATTCTCAGTTCACGGTTAGCTAGCCTTTCAGTGGGTGATCCATGAAGCACAAGGCAAAAGGACTCAATTTCTTCTCTTTACAGCCCTATTTATTGTGCATTTCTGACAGCAGGGAATGATGCTGACTACGTGCTCCAAAGATTCCTTGCCCACTTCTATTCATCTTACACTTTAAGAAACTTTCATTTTGTTACCACTTCCTGTGTCGTGGACAGTGGTCCAGGAATCCTAGGAGGAGTCTGCTCTCCGGTGAAAAGGGGCTTTGGGGTTTGAGTTCAGGAAGGGCAGGAATGAACTTGGATCCCACACTTCTAGCAGAGCAGGATGTTAAGGACAGAATTGCCTCTTATTGCAGCTTCGCAACCAAGAAATATACTGGGATAGGAATCACATAATCACAGGGTTTCTTATATTTTTATCAGTTGAAATATATTTATATTCTGCTATTTAAAAAAGAGAAGGATTTGATATGGCTTCATTCAGCAAGCACTGTGCCAGGCTCAGATGCTTGGCCGGGGACAGAAGAGAAAAGCACACTTCCTCTAAAGCCACACCCTTTCTTGGTCTGAGGATAAGACTTTGTTTTTGAAATAGATTTGAGAGACAGGACTAGAGCAGTTTGCATTTCCTGATGTTGTGTTAAGTGTTCCTATTTCTCACTTACGAATTTGCTGGATGGGGAGCTGGTCACGCGAGCTTCATCAATTTGAAGCCAATACACTCCTCAGTTGCAATAAGAGGTCATACCAGGTGACCGGCTGGAAGCTCCATCCATGAAGAAATATGTGTGTCTGTGCACGCATGGCATCAGGCACCTTCTTCTCCACGAATGCATCTCCATTAACCCAAAGGAAGCCCTCCTTCAAATTAACCTGCGTAATTACATTCTTTCTGCATGGAATATATTGGGGGGTGTGTGTGCGCACCGGGTCTTTTTTTTTTTTTTTAAAGATCTTAAAGATTTTATTTATTTATTTGACAGAGAGAGAGACAGCGAGAGAGGGAACACAAGCAGGGGGAGCGGGAGAGGGAGAAGCAGGCTTCCCGCCGAGCAGGGAGCCCGATGCGGGGCTCGATCCCAGGACCCTGGGATCATGACCTGAGCTGAAGGCAGATGCCTAACCGACTGAACCACCCAGGCGACCCGCATCTGTTCTTTTGGGTTGATTTTTACTGACTGTGCATGGTATTATTTACTGGGTATTTGCATAGAGGTTTCACAGGGAAAATGAACAGGTTTCCTGAGACACAGGTGGGGTTATATGAATCCAAATGTTGAACAGAGGAGTCTGATTTATTCCCTCACCCTACTTTGCTCTTCTTACCTAGTTTCAAACTTTGTTGCTAGCCTTGGAAATGATTCTTAAATTGGCTTTCCATTAGGTAGGTTCTCTACTGCCTGGTAATTCCAGTAGCCTTCTCTAACCAGGTAAGCTTCTGGAATGCTTCCTTTGATAACCCCCAGATAAGCTGGATCATTTTCTCCTCTGCACCTGGTACTTGCTTTTCTTAATTGTGCTTAATGCATTGTTTTGATAGCAGTTTAATGCTTTCTTTCCCCTTACTAGATTATAAACTCTTTAAGGGCAAGGACCATGTTTTATACCTCTGTGTTCCCATTGATTAGCACATAGATGGTTAATTCCTGTTTCTTACATTTAATTTGAAAATAAAACTCTAAAGATGATTAGCTTCAAAATATTTAAGGTTTTCCATCAGTTGCTGCAAAAGATATGTCTGGGATATGGTTGGTTCTTTTTTTTAAGATCTTATTTATTTATTTGAGAGAGAGCAAGCTAGAGAGAGAGAGAGAGAGAGAGAGAGAGCATGAGCGGGGGGGAGGGGCAAAGAGAGAGGGAGAAAAAGACATTCTCCTGAGCAGGGAGCCCAATGTGGGGCTCAATGTGGGGCTGGGTCCCAAGACCCTAGGATCACAACTTGAGCTGAAGGCAGACACTTAACTGACTGAGACACCCAGGTGCCCCGTGGTTGGTTCTTTCTTGAACAAGACTGAATACCTGAGCTTTACTCAGACACATTAAATATCCAAAAAAGTGATCTGTATATACATGCATAGTATATGGTACATACAGAAAATGGCCTCAAGGAAAATGCAAAAGTGATTATCTCTGGGGAATGAAGTTATAGGTCATTTTTCTACATCTTGCACTGTAATATGGTGAATGTCTTTTTGTTATAATAAAGACAGTAAATATTAATCATATGGCAGAAGACATATGTGAGATCTTTTCATTCATGTCCTCCTCCATGTTATGAATACTAACAACTGAAACATAGCAGTCAAAGAATTAGTTCATCTAAGCCCACTACTGCATGAACAGATGCTTAGGGTACCACTTTCATATAGAGCTCACTGGTCCCGGGGAGGGAGAGAGGCAAAGTGGGCCGAATGTGATGCAGTTGGGGCAGTTTGGATCCTTTGATGTTGGATGCTGGTTCCTTTGACATTGGATTCTCGCATACTTCTCAATTTTAATTTCTTACAACCCAAATTGCAGTGACTTATGTACATCTTCATTGGTTCCTCTGAATCAGTGGGCTTCTGACTTTTTTGACTGTCTTACAGAAGGAAAGACATTCTTCACTGTGATCTGGTGTGCACACCTAGCCACTCTACTGAGAACTCCATCTCATGTGATAATATCTTCCCTTCATGGGCGGTACTCGGATGCTTTTTATTCTGTACAATTCTAAGTGAAAATGCACTTCTTCATCTACTACATTGGTTTCATGTCTTGAAAATTGAAAACCATTGTTTGAAAGTCTAAAGACTTTGAGGTCAACAACCGTGCTTTATTTGTCTGTCTCTTATAATGCCTTCACACACAGAAGAAGTCAAATGTTGTTACCTATTTTTTTCCAGGTAAAAAGAATAACTCTCGAACAGCACTGCCCAAGTGATCTTTTGATCTCCCTCCCCACGTTCCCTATGGTGCAGAGAACATAGTGGACACTGGCTCGCTGAAAGACCACAAAAATCTATGAAAGATTCACATGTTTATATCTTCTTTGAAGGAAGGAATAAGGAAAGGGGAAAAAAGAAAGAAAGGCAGAATCAGCTCTGTTTGTCCCCAAACAAAAGGTATAGGAATGAGCTGGCATGGAGATTCCCAAGTGACTGAAGATTTGCTGAGCCTCATGTTGGCCAGCAAGAGCTCCATGTGCTTCATATTTTATCATTACTAGACAAAGTGTTACTAGCGGGGAAACACGCTTAAATCAAAATGGCAGTAAGGTAAACCAGCACTTCTCCCTTGATCCCCAGCACCATCACCTAAATCTGTAGCAGATTTGTCTTGACATCTCCAGGTATTGAAAATGAACTAATTAGCCAGGAACCAAAGCTTGCCCAATATCTTCATTTGCTTTTCCTGTAGCATCGACCTTAAGCATACAACCTCGTGCCTATATTAAACTTTACCGTAAACAGATTTATTTTAAGAACACTTCCCTACTGGAACTTACTCAAGCTGTACTCAACAGGTGTCATTGAGAATTTGCTCTATATCAGGCATATGCTAGATCATGGGGGGGGGGGCAGAAAAGTAAGTGATACCTGAACAGCTCTCTGTCTAGTTGGCAGAGGCAACCAAATCCACAGTAAGCTTTGCTACCATATTTCAAGTGTAATACCATAGATCTGAGCAAAGAGCTATAGGTTCCCAGAAAGGGAGCCCACCCTTCTGCTGAGTGTGCTAGGTAGAATGGGGGGTGGGGAAGGCTCACAGAGGAGGAGACATTTGAACACAGCTTTGAAGACTGGGTGGGAGTCGTCAAAAGTAGAAGTTACTTGTAAGTGGCTTTCAGGTTAGTGGGGACTATATGAACTTGGCTGCCAGCAGCAAGTTAAATGCAGGATACTCTGGCGATTGCTGAGTGGCTGGGTATTTTTGCTGCCTAAAGGTTTATGGTGTAGGTGGGGCAGGAATAAGTTGACATCAAGTTGAGAAGGAACTTGAGCATCATGGTAGGGAGTTGGGTATTTACTGGGCATTTAAACATGTACCACTTTGTCAACTCTCTAATTGTCAAGTATGTGCAAAGCTGCTCCTCCCCAGTGTTCGTGATGTGGAATTATACAGCTGGAAGGGAGCTCAGGTTATTTTATACAAACCACTAATTTTATACATGAAGAAACAGAAGTATAAGTCATTTGGTTAAAAGGGTCTTTTCCCAGGGTTTGGAGAGAATTCAGCCTATTTGCATATAGATAGAAAGCAATCCTCCTGCTGCTGTTGTATAGACTGGCTGTTAGTCAAAAAGAAAAACAACTCACTGTTTATTTAAATTAAGCAGGAAGGAAGTGTGGGAGCAGGCGGGTGTACCGATAATCTCACTATTCAGGACACAGAGGAATTTGGTATAAAGGTAGCTTTGATTTGGACACCATCCAAGGGAACAGAGCTACAGAAGTACCGGAAGGACTTGGTAATGAGGCAGTTTTATGCCGAAAGTAATCACAAGCAAGAGCCTCTCTTGGATTCCACCAGGGCATCTTTTGCATTCAGTCACGAACAACACACGTAGGACATCTCCTTGGGGATTTAAAACAAAATTCTCCTTAGTTAGTGTACAGGAATTCCTCTGTTGGTAAAAATGAGTTTTGGGGTGGTGGAGACTGAATTCCATGGATACACAGGGCCTGAGAGTATCAGCCTCCTTCAGCTGGGTCCTGTTTCGAACTCCACTGGGATGTAGTGTGAAGATCATAGGACAATGTGACCCAGGAAGAGGCTCTGAAGAGTCACCACCTGGAGGAATTTGAGAAACCTCTCATCTGGCTCTCTCCTTCAGGTGTGCTACCTTCTGATTTCCATGGACATCAAGCTCTGGGTTGTAGGGCACCATCTTTTTTTTTTTTTTAAGATGTATTTATTTATTTGAGAGAGAGAGAGACAGAGAGAGCAAGCAGAGGGAGAGGGAGACAAGCAGGTTCCCTGCTGAGTGGTGAGCCCGACGTGGGGCTCGATCCCAGGACCCTGAGATCATGACCCAAGCCAAAATCAAGAGTTGGGCGCTTTACCAACTGAGCCACCCGCCTAGGCGCCTCTGTAGGGCGCCATCTTGAGCCTAGGCTGTACTCATTCCAGTGACAGGTGTTTTGCATGAGCAATCAAGAAGTCTGCTGAGAAAGATCTCATCCTGAGGGGGGACAGAGTCTAGGTAATAAGCTAGATCCAAGGAAAAAGCCTTGTTTCCACGGGGAGACACCAAGTCATTAACTCTGGTTCAGGACAGGTGAACCCAAAATCAAGTCAATACAAAAGCAGAATGTTACTAACTCTCTGGGAGGAGGGAGCTACAAGACTTTGGGCCCATTGCTAACGAAGGCTGGGGTGCCTTCTTAGCATGTTCAAGTAAGGAAAGGATACAATGAAGGTACCTATATTTCTAAGAATGAATGCAAATGCCACGGATTTTGCAAAGGCAAAAAGTGATTCAAAGCTGAACAAGTAGCCACAGACATCTAGCTTTCCTCATAGGCAGCACAGATTCCAACAATCAGCCTTAGTTTCAGTCTGACAAAATTACAAATGAAGAGCAAGAAGACGACAAAAGGTCGTTGTTGGGCAACTAACCAGTGGAGAGGCACCGTTTCCTCCAGAAGTCAGGAGGTCGGCATTACAACAGAGGGACCACGAAGGTGCACACACCGCAATCTCCTCTCAAGTGACTGTACCATAAAACAATGAGTGATAGCTTCTGTCCCAGACTGCAAGCATGGAGATCTAATTCTTTTCCTCATTTCCATAAAGGTCGTGAGCAAAAATTGGGCTCAACGGCTGAGGCTAAAGTATAATGGTCTTTCCGTAAATAAATCAAGCATAAGGGTATAAAGAACGCAAGTGCTTCTCAACGGAAAAGAAAAATATTTCTACCTGCTTTCACAGTCTTACTGGTTCATTCCTGATAAGATATAAAAATATTGCCTTCAACCTATAGAACGCCTGATCTCATCTTGTGGCATTTGGTAAATTCTGTCCCCACAGTGTGCTGGCAAAGAAGACTTTCCCGCCACCTGTCGGCACTCTGGGTCAGGCACCTCCAGACCTCATGTTTGCTGCTGGAATTCAGACTGCGTTTGCAGAGAATGGATATTTGCCAAGCTCTCTTGCAACGATAAACTGTCCCCTTTCCTGAGTACTCACAATGGCTCCATCAGTGTCTTACTCCTTCTATAGCTGGAGACAGAATTGTAGAAGAAGAGTTCCCATTTTTCTGCCCATGTCTGTTGAAAGTGCCAGAACACTTATCATCATATGGCCAGGAATATACGAAGAAAAATAGCTGCTCCCAGTATTCTAATAGTGTATTCGTTCCCCCAAGTTGGTCAAGAGGTATTTACAAAACACTTGGTGCCCAAAGGCTCTGTTGGAAGAGCCAACCTCCAACACCACTAGCCCGCCACCGTTCCCTCTCCTGGTTCATCTGGGCCCGGTGTGTGACCACTTCTGAATTTCATTTCTCAAACAGTCTGATTACTGGGAATCTAAGGATTGCAGGTGAATGGAAGACATTAGGGCACACCTTGTTGGACAGTTCCCACTTGGAGATGAGAGAATGCAGAGATCGACTGCCTCATTTCAGAGCCTCGCGCATCCCCACTCCTGGCCACATCCCCTCCTTCAGCAATGCTGCTTTTACCCCTCCGGGGTGGGGGGCGGGGAACTTGTGGCAGAAAAGCAAAGAATGCAGCATGATACAGCATAACCACTTCCTACACGGGCCGTTAAAATACAAAGTCCACATTAAAAAAATTTCTAAGCACAAAGACAATTTAAAAAATCTCCTCGTGAAATGAATAAGGGGATTTTCCGCCTCCTCAGCCAACTGGTACTGAATGTTCTGAAACTGGGACAGAGGAAACATCAAACAAACATCCAGCAGTTTCAGGCATGAGGGCTGTGGAGACACGTCGGCAGGGCCCCGAGTGGGGTGTTGTGTGTCCCCCGCCACCCACACCCACAGATTCTCTTGTAAGCGAGTCTCACCCAAGAGAGACATGTCCCACCGAGACATTTCATTTCAGAATCTTGGGGCATCTTGTGCAATTTCACAGATGCTGCCTTAGCTTACACACGCATTGTGACTGAGTGGGGAGCCATAAAGAATAATAAAGATATTTTCCAGCCCTTCGCATACATTCTCTCTTTTAATCCTTACAACAACTTTGAGAAGTTCATATTTTAATCTCTGGTTGGCAGATGTAAGAATAGAAACTCAGAAAGAATCTCCCCAGATATACAGAGCCAATGAACCAGTGGCATGGGATTAATGGAGTTCTTTCTGAGTTGAAAATCTAAGGTGTTTCAAAGAGCATGTTTCACAAACGGTCGGTCTTGAATCATAGTTTCAGGGCATGGGTATCATTTCGCCATTAAAGAGAATTCCTTGAAAGAGACACAGAGATTTCAAATATTAAGCATTTTCTAAATTCTTTGAAAGGAAAGATGGGCACAGTATTTGAGTAGGGAGAAGGACTAATAATTATAAGAAACTCCTATTCAGTTTGTCCATGTATTAGGCAAGGTTCTAACTGCTTATCAGACATTAATTGATCCTGTGAGGGAAAACTACTATCTCCATTTTAGAGATGAGCAAACTGAGCACAGAGAGGTCAAATAATTTGCCCAAGATCGCAGCTAGTAAGTGGCGGAGGAAGGTTTAAAATCCCAGCGGTCAAGCTCCAGAGACCCTGGTTTAACCACTCTGTTGTGTGGCCCTCCCTAGCCCTCTCCAACCTGCCAACAGACTACTCGGGTCAAAGCGTTTCTGGTAAGGCTGGTGTGAGAAGGAACACCAAGGACTGATATACTAAAACTTACCTGAAAAGAAATGCTTTTAAAATATGGAACGTAAAATACGGTAAAGGGTCACAGGTGTTTCAGAACCCCAATGCTGGAATAATTCTCGACCTCAGTGGAACCAACTTTAAAAAATTCTAAAAAGAAGAAGAGGAAGAAGAGGAAGAGGAAGAAGAAGGAGAGCGGGGAGAGGTAGGTGGGAAGAGGAGAAGAAAGGAAAGAAAATAAAGAAAAAAAAATCACTGAGTCCCCATATCCAATTAAACGGGGCCTTTGCAGTTGGTATGGCCCAACGGTAGCTGTACCACTGGGAAGCTCTTTGACCGGGCTTCAGCAATAGCTTTGGTAGAGGAGAGAGGTTTATAGATTACACACAGCTTCCAGTTGGGGAAACGAGGTTCAGAGAGGCCAAGATTCCCACTGCTGGACTCAGACTTGGAACTGTTAGTTCTACACGTATCTACAGTTAAACAGTCCATCTCCCTACACAGATTCATTTATTTCACAAAGAGATGGAGTAAGTTAAAGCCAAACCAAACCAAACTAAACCACCACCACAACAAAAGCAAGCTGACATGAAGGACATTTCGAGAAGGCAAGTCCCACAGAATGGACACCAGCATCTACCACCCTTAGCCCATCCAACCCATCAGCCGATTTAAAATAGACCCAGAATTCTAGTTCCGAGCCATGACCATCACACGCAAAGGTCTCTTAAATGGTCTCCCTGAACGGTTCCCTATACACACAGTAGCCAGAGTGGGCACCTGTAAAAGTATATGTCATATCACTCCTGGGCATACAGTCTCTCCAGCCTCTTCCCATTCACTTAGAACCAAATCCAACTCCATGCTCTAGCTCCCGGTTCCCTTCTTGAAGTTCTCCCATACCATTCTTACCCACTGCTCTCTGGCCATACATGCTCTCTCTATGCTGCTCCAGGAACACTCCAAACATGCTTCTACCCCAGGGCCTTTGCACACAGTGCCTGTCCTCTCTTCCTTGAACTGGTCCCTTCCAGAGAGCACTGTCATGTCAATCAGTTCTTTGCTTAAGGGTCATTGTATCAGAGTCCATCCCTGACTATGCTAGATAACCATCCTCTTCGCGCAACTCTCTCCATAATCATTTTCCTTCATGGCTGTTGTTGCTCCATAATGCTCTGTGTGTGTGTGTGTGTGTGTGTGTTTTGTTTCCACATAGGAATATAAGCTCCACCAGAGCAGGGGCTTTGTTCAATTCACTACTGCATCCCTGCGTCTAGAACACTGCCTGGAACATAACAGCTGCTTAATAACCTTGTGTCTAGTGAGGACTGAATAACTCATGATAACAAAGGTGAATCTGAGACACAAAGAGAAAATTAAATTTTCTCCCACATATTCTGAAAAAAAATGTAAAGAATTTTATCGTGCACTTTATAATGATTTTTAAATTTAAAGCACGTTAAAATTATCCTAGCATTTGATACTTAGGTACCAAAAAATTCTTTGTAGTTCAAATGGATACGTGGCCTAAAATTTATGAAGCGTTGAGGTTCACTGTTAGGTGGAAACGATGTTGAGATTTTTAAGTGGGATAAATTTGTGCTTTTAAAAATTATCTGACTCTTGGTTTTGGCTCAGGTCATGATCTCAGGATCATGAGATCAAGCTCCGGGTCAGGCTCCGCGCTCAGTGGGGAGTCTGCTGGAAGCTTCTCTCCCTGTTCCCCTCTCCCCAGCCCTGCTAGTGTGCACATAGCTCTCTCAAAAAATAGAAATCTTTAAAAAAGATTTCATATTCTCATAGTGAAATTTATGATGGGGCCCAAATGTATCTCAGCAAAAGTAATAACTTAACAAAAATAATATGAGAAATAGCTAATGCTTATTGAGGCATGCTCTTTCCAGGCACTGGTCTAAACCTTTTATCAGCTCTCCTTCATTTAACCCTTTAAAAACCTCTGCAGCAGGAACTATTATTACTTTTGATTTACCCATGAGCAAACTGAGATACGGAGTCAAAGCATCTTAATCAAAAGTCACACAGCAAATTAACAGTGGAGCTGGGATACAGCCTGCAATGTGCCCACTTCTCCTTACTCATCCATTTTTAATCTAAAAATCACCTTTTACGTATCTACAATGTGGCGGGTGCTGAGTTGGGTGACAAGGATGCAACATAGTGATGCCTCTCCCCTGGAACAGAGGCGTGGACATGATGTCAGCCTGCCCAAGAGGCCAGCGCCACGTGGGGAAGGCACGGCAGGAACAGCTCCTGGGGCAAGGACTCAGACCCTTCCCCATCTGTATTCCCATTTTAATGGTGGGGTCATTAAGGCACCACAGCGGGATCCAGGGTCTCCCTCTTGCTTCCCTGGAGTCTTCTCCTGAAGCCAGAAGAGAAAGGGAGGATTTCAGCAATGCACTGCCTAAGGCTTAATGTTTGGTTCTGTGGGTGGCCTTGAATTTGTGACTCTGCAGCCTGTCACTCTTGCTGCACACTTCCATCCAGGTTTTTTCCTGACATCTGAAGAGGCAGTGTCTCCAAAGAGTATATTTTTGTATTTCTCCATATGCTGCTTTTTGTCTCCTCACATACACTGCCAATAAAACTTGTGAGTTCCACTGCAGGCCAGCTCTGCAACTTGTGTTTAGTGTTGGCCTGGAAAGAAATATACTATTGCTGTTTCCACTGATTCATGTCTTTCCCTCTATTGTAGAAGTGATATTTCTTGTGTTTTCCCCGGGTATCCTGATACACTTTCTCTCATCTTATTTTATCTGCATTTCTTTATATGACTCATAGGTTGCTTTTGTTCATGATTGTGCTTGTTTCCCCCCTAAAATCTACTTAATAAAGTGCCCTACTTCTATGTTTATCTCAAAGCTTTTCTTTGATTACTTTATCTGATTCTTTTCATTTTTCCAACCGCGTGGATTAAGGTAATTTTTTGCTTATTTGGTTCTTTGCCACAGTCTTCTCAAAGTATCAGTGACATTGACCTTGGTTTAATCAGCCTACGACTGCCACATGACACTGAGACCAGAGAGAGGTCAGAGATGCTTTGATGTTGGGGAAATTTCTCTCCCTCCTTCCCTGTTGCTCCCTCACTCCCTCCCCCTTTCTCCCTCCCTCTCCCTCCCACATAGCGTCATTTTGCAGTCATTCAAGTATGTCTATTGAGCATCATTGTTTATCATATGTTTCAGCGTCTACAGAATATAACAAATGACGGCAGCATTGTAAAATAGCAAAAAGCAGGAACCCTCAAGTTCTTCACAACCGAATGGGGTGGGGAAATGAGCATAAGTAGTTTTTACAAACATATACTTAAATTGTGGTAAAATACACATAAAATATACCACCTCAGCCATTTTTAGGTGTATGGTTCAGTGGCATTAAGTACATTCACATTGTTTTACAACCATCACCAGAACGTTTCTATCTTGCAAAACTAAACTCTATATACCCATTCAACACCAACTTCCCATTCCTCCCAGCCCCCTTCTCCAGTCCCTGACAACCACCGTTCTGCTTTCTCTCTCTATGGATCTGACTCCTCCAGCTACCTTGTAGAAGTGAAATCCTACAGTGTTTGCCCTGTTGTACCTGGCTCACTGCACTCAGCACAGGGTTTTCAAGGCTCCTGCACGTTGCAGCCGATGTCAGAATGCCCTTCCTCCTGAAGGCTGCATAATATCCCACTGCACGTATACACCACACTCTGTTTATTCACCTCTATGCCCACAGACTCTTAGGTTGCTTCTATCCATGGTTATTGTGAATAACACTCTGTGAACATGGATGTGCAATGATCTTTTTGGAGCACGTGTGATTTTAAAGGCTCAAAGTCACAGAATAGTGCAGACACATGGTGAGCACTTACAGCTAGCTGCACGTGGTGCTGAGGGTGTCATGGGAACGACTGAAGCCAGACGGGGGCTGGGCAGAAGAGGGAACTGGTGAGTGGCGCTTTCAATGTGGCAAGAGATAAGGTTTGAGAGCGCAGACGCAGAGAGGGCACTCAGCGTACTAGAATTGTACACGGAGTAACCAGAGAAGGTGAGAAACAAGTGACGGGGTGGAGTGGGGGATGGGACAATCTCTAGGCCAGAACGTACAGTGCCGGCTGGAATGAATGAGGAGAACACTGATGTAAGATATTAAAGACCGTGATTGTAATGTTTTTCCAAAGAAATCCAGACAAGGAAGAATCTGTGAGTTTCTTAGAACTGAAGAGGCATCTGCTGGACAGTGCGTGGGGTGACTGGCAGACCCAGTGCCCAGCACAGAACCTGCAACAGGACAGGTGCGGCAAGTGTCTGTCAAATCTGCGAATGATCAACCAACTGCAGGGGAGGATTGTCAGGCAGGAGACGGGCTAACAGAAAAAGCTGGAGTAGAGGGTTTTGGGGTTCACTCGCAGGAATTAGGGCTGTTGCACAGCTGTGGGAAATGACAGGTTCTGGATCTGAAACACACTCAGAAGGAAGATTCTGCAGGACAAGATGCTGGAACTCTTTGGTTAGGATTTTGTTTCTATTTGTTGTCAATGCCAAAATAGGTTGCTTTGTTCTAAGAAAGCTAATTTATGACTGATGGGCATTTTTCATTGTTAATTTCCTTCCTTTTGCCCTGGGTTCAGTGTGCTCCTCATCATTTATTTTTCTATACAAGGCTCACTTGTAGTCAGGATTTTCACACAAAGACACAATCCTAAGGAATACAGAAACGCAAACACAACCCTCATTAATGGATATGCTAATCTTGTTTTCTCAGCTCAGCTACCTTTCCTTCTTCCTGGGAAAAAGAAACAATACGTTCATTAATTATCTGCTGTTTATCCACAAACTGCAGAGGTTTTTATTTTTTTCACCGAATGTTGCGATCACATGCCAGCAATAAATGGAATGCTACCGGCATTGGACAGGCACTGGAGACAGGCATTTGATATTTTTATGTGTCAAGGCTGGAAAGGAAGTCTCGTTTACAAAGCCACGTGGAAATGCTTCAGCTGCAGGCCTGGAGTCCACCTTGTGTATGCTTGGACCCTAAATGGAAGATGATAAATATATTTGCTGACTTGGGGGACACCTGGGTGGCTCTGTCAGGTAAGCAACTGCCTTTGGCTCAGGTCACGATCCCAGAGTCTTGGGATCGAGTCCCACGTTAGGCTCTATGCTCAGCAGGGAGTCTGCTTCTCCCTCTCCCTCTGCCCCCCCCCCTTGTGCTCTCTTTCTAAAATAAATAAAATCTTAAAAAAACATATTTGCAGACTGAGATGTCTGACACACATGGCATGAGAGGCTGGAGTGGAGTGAGGCCCCACTGTGGCCCAGCCCCCAGTGTAGGTGCAGATGCCAGGGCACAGCTCCCGGGGTACCAGACGCCACCAGGCAGGTGGCCCTTGGCTATTCTCGGTGGTTATCAGTCTTATCGGTGGGGGTGGCTGCGAGCTTTAGGTATTTGCAGAGGGTCAGCGTCTAACACCCCCATGGTCTCCTTCACTCCGTTTGCATTTGACATTCTACCTGCTTGCCCATTTTCTCTTCAGTTCCTTCTGGAAAACTTATCTTACCCTCATTTGCTATTTTACTTAAAAATCACGAAAGGGTCTTCTGTGTTCTTGACTTGTCCACTTTTTCTGCCTTTCCCCTTGAAACATCTCACATAAACCTCTTGTTGATGAGAAAAATAATTTTATGAGTGTCACAAATTTATGACTATTTTCTGCATTGTTTCTTAAAGATGAACTGATCCATTAGTAAGTTATTTAATTGGGAATATTTTAAATAATCAGTCATAATATATTCTTTTGGTGATACTAACTTGAGGCAGAGAGAGGAGGGAGCAGGAACATGGGCGTTATAGGTTGACACACTGGGAAACAGGATGCACAGCAGGTGGGCAGAACCCCATTCTGCCTCAGGCTTCACATAGGTGGCCTCCCTGGAGCAAGGCTGGGGGCTTTGTCATCACCGGCTGGTCACCTTTCCTGGGAGCTTCAGATACCATCCTGCATGACCACAAGGTGCCTGGAGGCCTTTTCTAGCTCTACTATTCCATAAGGCTGCTGGGTTTTACATTCCCAGCTGACTGTGATCATGTTCCTGATTCCAAGCCTCATTTTTCCGGAGGGATGTCACCTTATCTGCCTCACTCATCGGACTGTCTAGACGATCAGATAAGATGATGTAGGACATAGTGCTTTGAAATTTATAAACTGCTAAACAACTGTTAGAGATTATGATCAGAGATTAGGTGATAGATAATGACAGTGATCTCTCTTTGACATAAATCTGTGATCAACTTTCTGCCATTGGTTTGTAACCGTTCAGCCTCAAGCTCCTGAGCACCTGATGGAAAAATTCTTTATGATATTAATTAAATAATAAATTTGGGGGGGAGAGGCCACAGTTCTAGTGTATTCCTTTGCCACTTTAACCGTGGGGAAATGGCAACTCCTGGGTCTGGGTCTCCGTGCATGTCCTCTTTCTCTTTCTCTTTCACTCTGTTTTCTGCGTCATTGTTTCTCCGAGTACTTCTGTTACGTGGGTAACGATACCAACCCTGCGATTTCCTACATTCCTCAAAGGGATCACCTAATGCAAAACCCCGTTCTACGTTTCATTGAACAGCAATGGTGTTAGCGTCCATAACCCGAGTTTACATCCTATTGATTAATTATATTCTCTTGCCTTGCATGTTAGGGTAAAGGTGTGGATAATAAGAACTTCTGTGCTTATCAGGGTGAAGATAATTTATTGAAATATAACCAGAAAATTATCTTCCCAGATTGATATTGAAAAGCAGGATCTGGGTCTCAGTCTAAACTTTTTCATCGGTGTCAGGAATTTTTCGAGTTGTAAGAATTATTGGAAGAAGTGCTGATTAGGTTTCTGGAGAATGACGATTCTTCAGCGTGCTCACATTTCTCGCTACCCATCACGGCACACCCACCTTGGATGTGCTAAAGCGGATTCTGGTTAAGCAAATGCACCATGTCTAGAGAGTGGCAAAGCTTCTCTCCGGCAACTCCTACTCAGTTGCCAGTCTCTGTGGCAGTCTATCCTGGCTTTTGAAACACAGATACAAGTTACAAGACACTCTTCAGGAGTGCCAGTGTCGTGACTAAATTATAGTATCGTTTGTTGGTTATAAAAGAGTAATTGTTATTTAATTGTGTTGGTTGTGTTGCCATAATTTTTGAACGATGCTATAACTTAATGGGTTAGATTTCCATCTAGGAATACTCAACATGAATGTTTCTCTTTTATCCCTTAGGCCCTGAATGCTCAAAGCACTGTTTTAGAAAACTATATTCTGATTCCGGAATTTAAAAATTCTGTTCTAGCTGAATTTAACCCTCAATAAAGTAGTCCCAAATTTGACTTTTTTTTTTTTATTCCATAAGGAATTGAGCACTGGTGGGCAGGTCGAGGGGTAGTTTCTCACTCCGGTGTCCGGGAAGCTGGCACAGACAAGGCCTGTGTCCCCAACCCTGCCCCCTGTCCCCTCATCACTGTCACTCCCAAGGCATCTGGCACTTAGTTCCTATTTCCCACGCAGTACCGGGTAGTACGTGCCCTCTGCTGAGACTGGAAAGCGGGTGTAAGCAGAACATGCAGCAGAGGGCCTAATCTGGTAGGACTGGTGTCCTTATAAGAAGAGCAAGGGATACGGGAGATCTCTGCCCAGGCGTGCGTAGAGGAGAGGCCATGTGAGGACATGGCGAGAACACTGCCATCTGTGAACCAGGAAGACAGGTCTCACCAGGAACCAGCTCTTGCTGGCACCTTGACCTTGAACTTGTGCCCTCCTGATCTGCGAGAAAGTAAATGTCTGCTGTCTCAGCCTCCCAGCCCGTGGTGCATGATGGCCACCGGAGCAGACTGAGACAGTGCGCTGCACCCCATGCCGGTTCTTAGCTCCCTGAATCCTCAGAACCTCTGCGCGAGGCTAGCTGAGCATCTTCATTTTGTACACGGAGAAGCAGCCTCAGAAAAACAGAGTCATTTCTCTCAAGTTGCATGGCTGCTAAGCGCCTGCGGACATTTGAACAGGGCAAGGGGTGCAGGAATACTGGAGCTCATTAATTGACTGAATCACAGCTCCCTGAGTCTGGAGCGGGGGGATCTCTTTAAGAGTTAAAGAGCTGTGCACGTGTGTGGGTGCAGGTGGGTGGGTAGTGGGTTTCCTGGGGAGAGGATGGGGTTTTGCACGCATGCGTGCCTGCACTGGGGGAGGCATCCACTGAGGGGAGCTGGTGGAAGTTCAAGGCACAGGAAGCCAAAGGCAGTGGCCCCAGCAGCCCGTGGGGGTGTCACTATGCCTTGGAGAAGCTGTTGGAGGCCCTAGGGACCCACTCGAGCTCTGGCTCATGGCCATCTCAGGGGGCTGTGTCCTGTCTTGAAGATGTGGGTGGCTCCGGGGGTAGGACAGTTAGGGAATGTGTCTTCACATCAAACTGACCGAGAAACCCCTGGGAGGCAGGGTACAGTGAGGAGAAACGACTCAGGGTAGGAGACCTTGAGGGAGGGCTGGCCGGGATTTGAGTAGGGCTTCGGCGTCCCGCAGGATGTTTCATAACTTCTCCGTGGGTGTCCCTGGCACGTGGACAGTCTCGGGGCCCTCAGAGTCTCATCTCACTGCCCCACTGCCTCTCTGCTGAGGGTGACAGGCAGAGGTCCAAGTATTGTGCAAAGCTTTTGGCATTCATCAGCTCATCTCTACAGAGAGGCTCAGAGAGGCTGGGTGGTTTCTCAGGTCACTCAGCCGGCAAGGAGAACAGGTGTGGAGCCCAGGAGGCCGCACTCTCCTGCTCTTGACCGCTAGATGGCAGGCTCCGGTGACTCCCCGGAGAAACCCACCTTGCCCCGTCCTTCCTGCAGCAGAAGGGCCGACAGGCACGGCGGGCAAAGGTCTGAGTGTGGTCTTACGAGGGCCGATGCTGAATCCTTTCTTACTGCACCCACGTCTCCGCTTGCCTTGCTTTAAACAGTGCCAGTCCATATAGCATTTACTTCTATACACTCTGTGGGGATTAGTGAGGGGATGCATAGACGTCATTAATAAAGCTCCTCAGGAAAACAGGATTACTATTCCAGCACAGATGGAATAGTAAGTCAAGACTGTATTAGGAAAGACTATCTCTTTGAAGCAAGACAAACACATTCCCTCAGCCTGACTCAGCCTCATGGGAGTGGGCAGCGGCAGACTCAATCACGCCGAGGCGCTGCCCTCCCCTGCATTCGAGATGCTTCTCTGCAGCCCCGTGGCTTGGCCGGCTACAAGAGCATCTGGATGGTAGCAACTGGTGGGTGAATCCTCCAAAGAGAGGACAGCAGGAGGAGAATCTGAGAGGAGCAAACTGACACGGAAATCTGGCTGTGGTTTTTTTTTTTCCCTGAATGAGAGAGTTGTAGCCAAAACCAAAACCCAAAGCCAAACCAGAGGGAAATACACTGTGATGACAGGGACCCAGCGTCCAAGTTGTCATTGAGGTCAAAGTGCTGCATCGATTTTGCTGAATTGCTGTCACTACACGTCATTCAACTGCAGAAGAGTCAACGAAAAGTGCAATTTAAAGATACATAGAACTCAGTCGAAGAGGTAACCTCAGACCCAGGCGGCACGCACCCAACAGCAAACCCTGCCCCCAGATGAAAACGTCTGCCCCCTCCCAAAGTCAATTTACTTCTGTCCAATGTTCAAATAACATCATTTTGTTTTACATTTGATTTGACTGCCTACAGGCTGAGCTGGACCTACCCTGTGGTTAATATTCTAGCACTTTCTCTATATTTGGGTGTGTGAGAGCTCACCTTCTTCCGCTTTTCAAATTACTTTTTGGCAAGAGAGAAGCTTTCAGAAGGACTGTTCTTCGGCACTTACATGCTTCGTTTTAATTACTATAAGTTCTGAAATGAGTACTAATTAGGTAGAGATAAGGGTTTATGCACAGTTTATGGACTGAGAGAAAAAGGCAGAAGAGCTCTGAGAATGTTTTAGACAAATCTCTTCATTTTATAACTAGAGGAACGTGATTAAAACTGGAAGAGAGGGAGCCAGGGTGGCTCAGTCGCTTAGGCGTCTGCCTTTGGCTCTGGTCATAATCTCCATGTCCTGGGACAGAGTCCTGCGTCAGGCTCCCTGCTCAGCGGGGAGTCTGCTTCTCCCTCGCCTCTGCCCCTCCCCTGCTCTCTCTCTCTCTCTCTCAAATAAATAAATAAATAAATAAATAAATAAATAAATAAATTCTTAAAAAAACCTGGAAGAGAAAAAATTCCACAGAACAAAGTGCAGACAGTTTAAATGCCTAGTTCAAAGTCATGCGTTGCCTTTACTGGGCGAGTCATGAGAATGGGTACACACGGAACAGCCATTACAATACAGGGGAGATGTTTTCGATTTTATTCATGACTCCTTTTTGACTCTTTGACTTGCAGAATTTACTTTATCCCTATCTTCTGATAACATGATAAAGAGCTAAAATGCATACAAGGGATCAGTGGGCTGCCAGAGGAAAAAGAAGGACAAGTCAATGGCCAGTAACGTGAGGAATCAGAAGGGGCTGAAATCCTGTCCCTGTCTCTGAGGCAGGCTGTGAGTCATCCTCAGAAATCACTTGCTGGGCTGAAGCACAATGCTATCTATCATTTATAGGACTTTTGTGTGGTGCCTTCTGTGTACCATCTTTCTCACCAGTGTGCCTCATGCCTGGGACGATTGAGTCAGCATTAAAGCCAATTTTGTTGGCTTCCATAATGCTGAAGGTGCCAGCACGTACACGTGGCAGTTCCCACAGTTGAGAGAAGAACAGGTGCCTCCAAGGGAGGCGGTGGGGGGGGGAGGGAAAGGAAGCTTTAGGTGCCTCTGAAAGGTACCATATTCATGTATTCATCTCTGGGCACCTTTGATGTGCCTCAGGACTGTTTCTCTGGTACGTGACTAAGAGAAAAAGCAGAGAAGCCTGGGTTTGCTGAGAAATACATCAAACAACCCCTACGGTGACCTTCCTAAAAATCGAACTTTGTCTCCCATGAGTAAGACCTAGCTAACACAAATGAATTTGATGATATTGAGAGAGCGAAGGGGAGAGAGAAACCACACACTAATCTTTTTACTTTGAAATTAACCATTGACTTCTAGTCCGAGGATACTGAAAATGCTTTAAATTCATTTAAATTTGGACTTCAGTAGCCAAAAGCACAAAACAAAAACAAAAACAAAAACCCCACAAAACCCAATTGGCCTTTTAAGATGGTTTCAGTAGTTTTTTGGTGTGTTTGTTTTTCTCTTTCTTTAGCAAGCTAATAACGTTCATAGCATTGCTGGGGACCTGGGAGTGACTAAAAAGAAAGGCAGTCTGAACCTCTCGGAGTGACAGCGCTGGTACTTCCTAATGCCTTCCCCTCCACGTGCAGTTAAGACTGCAGAGTGGGAGATAAGGCATTTGCTGAAGCAGCGGAGGAAGATAAATATTTGCCAGAGTCAGTTCATGGAAAAAAGTTGTTCTGTTTGATCCAACAAGTGTCTGAGATGCTGGGTAGACCAAATCAGGTCCTCCCCCTCCTTTTTTTAAACTATAGATTTTACTACTTAGAATCATTAATACACTGACATGTACTGTGAATCTCTGAATAGGAGAATGTAGTGGGCATCCTTTACTAAATTGGTTATTTTATTTTTTAAACTTTTGTTTGTTTTTTAAAGATTTATTGATTTTAGAGAGAGAATGAGAGAGAGAGAGAGAGAGAGAGAGAGAGAGAGAGAGAGAGCGAGCACGAGAGCAGTGGGGAGGGGCAGGGGGAGAGGGAGACAATCTCAAGCAGACTCCGCTAAGCGTAGAGCCTGGCACAGGGCTGGATCCCATGACCCTGAGATCGTGACCTGAGCTGAACCCGAGAGCCAGATGCTTAACTGACTGAGCCACCCAAGCACCCCACAAATTGGTTTGTCTTTTTTTTCCTAAAGGAAATTTCACACAGCCAGCTTTCTCAGAAGCCTCTTTAGGAAGTGGGACAGTAATGGAAAGGAAGCAGGTTTTGGAAGGAGATACACTGCAGGGCAGACCCTGGCCTTGCCATTTCTCACGTATGTGACCTTGGGCACTTAAGTCCTGTGAGCATTTTGTCTCCTCTGTAAAATAAAATACTTGTATTTCCAGGTTTCTGGGCTGGAAATTTTGTAGTGTGCTTGGCAAAGTGCCAGCATAGGCAGAGACCCATGATTTTAGTTTCCATGAAGGATTTACGGTTTGCTCATTATGATCATATTGGTTGAAAATAGAGTTTTTTGCAATTGTAGAAAAATGTGATTTGTTGCCAGCAGAGTCAGGCTTTTATAAATTTGTACAAATGCATATTAAGTAGAATCTTTGAAATTAAGTCACTCCTACTTTGTACTTAATTATGCAGAAACCTTGGACTCCTCTGGCATTTATCTCTCATTTGAAATAGCCTTTTGAGTTATCCTATGCAGTAGGTAGGAGTGTCTTTCTTATTACCTAATTTTGGTGGTCTCGGGTATACCAGTCAGCACACGCTGAATCCTCTATAAATATGGTCAAATTAATCTTTCTTTTTTTCCTTGTGTGAATTGTCTCACAACATACTCTATGGTTTCTGGGAAGCCCTACCACGTATAGCTTATAAGTAAATGTGTACATGCTTACAGGAATATTTTCCATTAAATAGGGAAGATTCTGACAAAAAATTGGCTAAGGGAATTCTCTCATGTTTCATCACCAGTTCTGGGGGCTCCTCAGTGAGACTCAGGCCTTTGTTGCTCAACAATTACAAACAGCACTGGGCTGCCTATCCCAGTTCGTCACAATAGCAGGATCGGATCATCCTTCCTCTATGGGAAGGGACGGTTGCCACTAGCTACAAGATTCTAGCAAGAGACTCCAGGAGGCAGAAATCCTTCTCTAGAACGGAGGCGATCAACCAGTTCAGGCATGACTGAAATGAAGTCAAGTTTTGCTCGTGGTGTCCAGCCTGGGAACTGTGTTGCTGATTTGGCAGCCATTGTTTTAAGCTCAAAACATGCAGCCTCGGTGTTCTCTATATACACAGAGATTAGTATTATTATAAAACTTGCCCAAGTTTTCTTGGTAGAAACCATGAATCTTAAATCGGATTTAAAGGATGCTGGGGCACCTGGGTGGCTCAGTCGGTTAAGTGTCTGACTCTTGATCTCAACTCAGGTCTTCATCTCAAGGTCGTGAGATCCAGGCCCCGTGTTGGGCTCCATGCTGGGTGTGGAGCCTACTTAAAAAAGATAAAACAAAAAAACAAAACAGAAAAAAGAAAGTAGACATCCTTATGAAAAAAGACTTAAATGGGGACCCCACCATGGTTTCCGTCCCCCCTGTAATACATCCCATATGTCCTTTGTTCCTGGAACCAGTGACTTGTTTTGTTAGTCTTAGAGGGTAGAGACCATCCCTTTTTATTTTTTGAATTCCACCTGACACGTATCAGACTTCTGGTATGTTCTGTCAAATAGATGAATGACTGCATTAGTGGGTCTGATTAGAAAGCTCTCTGTGCCTGGCACATCGTCCATGTTGCTCACTTGCGAAATCTACCCAGGGGTCACTGAATAGCTTCTCCTTCTATTCATTCTGGTTACCTCCTCATTTGTGACACTTTTTGCTCCTACAGATTTTTTCCTCTTGTCTTTAAATGGCTTTAAAACATCCTTAAACTGTGTTTAAAATAATGTAGAAAACTTCCTTCTGCCCCTAGAACTTTCCCCTGGAGGGACTCTGACATTAGGTGGTCTGGCATACATATAAAACACACAAAGCAGGAATCAACATGCAGGTCTCATTCCGGAGCATCCCTTCCTAACTCTCAGAGACTAGGGGGCCAGTGGAAATAGTACATGTGACACACAGACTTCGGGTTATATGTCCTTGTTCTGTTTTGGTAAACTGTCCTAGTGAAAACAAGGTATTGAAAACATCAGACTGCGGGGCGCCTGGGTGGCTCAGTCGGTGAAGTGCCTGCCTTCGGCTCAGGTCATGGTCCTGGGGTCCTGGGATCGAGTCCCACGTTGGGGGGGGGGTCCTTGCTCAGCGGGGAGTCTGCTTCTCCCTCTGCCTGTCCCTCCCCCGCTTGTGCGTTCTCCCTCCCTCTCTCTCATAAATAAAAAAAGACCTTGAAAAACAACAACAACAACAAAAAAAACCAGGGTCAGACTCTGTTCAAGAAGTCGAAGGATAACCGTGTTTGGCTGAAGTAGAGGAGACGGCCTCTAACAGAGGTCAGGGGAAGGTAGGTGAAGATGTGCAGATAGGGCACTGACGGCACAGGGGCTGCAGTAGCTAGAGGGAGGAGGCTGAGGCCCACATGAAGGGCTTTAGGAAACAGCCAGAAGCTTTCAGGGAGGGAGTGACGAGATCAAAGTGGCTGGTAAGGAAGATACAGCAGTCTTGGATGTCCTGAATGGGAGACAATAGGTCTTGCGGTCAGCATGCTCCCTGGTGCCAAACGAGCAGCCACATCGTAAGTGCTAAAATAAATCCAATCACAGACTACCTGGAAACAAAAGGCAGAGCCTCCCGGTAGTGTTGACCTGCTCACGGTTCGCAGAAATCATTCTCAGTGATCCCCTAGACTTCGAATCAGGATGGCCTTTACTGACAAAGTCACATCATGGCCAAGTGCAAATTCACAAACTGTGTCTTGCTTTAAAAGGAAAGAAGCTTTTGATTCACATGTATGCATTGAGTATGCTTATCTCCTGAATAGGCAAAGGATCAGGGTTCCTCTATGCCTTTAGAAGCAAAATGTAAGCATCTCAGTTTGGAACCACGTAAGGCAGAGGTACTTGGCAGTGAACTTTACTCTTACAGATGGGCATTTTCAGAAACGCTAGCACAGCATATTACAAGGTGTGAGTGGTCAGGTGAGGACAGCCCCCTCCCCTAGCCTGGGAGCACTGATAAGCAGGTGGCAGTGTTTAATCACAACTCGGAGCCCACCCCATTTGTTAGCTCTCACTAACATGATCAAGGTGCCTTTGGCCTTGGCCGAGGACCCACAAATGATCATTGTGATTATGATAAAACTGAACATTCGTCACTCAGTCCTCAAAGATAGCTACTGGGAAATGAAACTTCCAGTAAATTCCAGAGAGATAACATTTGAAATAACTGGCTTGGCTTTAAATTCTGGGATCCTAAGCACCTGACTGGGAAGTCCTCTCCGCCCTTCCCGGGCCTCCAGACCCATTCCCCTGGAAGATCTTGGGATGTGTACCACCTGGCATAGCCTTTTAAAAAAAAAAAATCTCACAGCCGGAAGTCTTGCTTTCCAGGGGAATGTAATCTCTCTGGAATTTACTGGAAGTTTCACATGTCCATGGGTGCTTCGACTGAGTTTTAGCATGAGCTCAAGTTCTCCCTCATCCGTTTAATAGCCTGGGAATCCAAAGCAGCACAGATCCCTTTATGGTGAGGATTACCTCCCACCCGGCATCTCATCCCTGCCCCTAGGATTGCAAGAAGATATTTAGAACAATAGCCATGACACCTTGGAAACTGCAGTGCACAGATCGGCTTGGAACCCCAAGCGTGGGGCTTGGCGTGGGCCGATGAGCACAATGACAACATTCGGCACATGCCCCCCCTGCCCCATGAGGGAACAGAGTCTCAAGACAAAGGAGGAAGCTTTGCAGGTCTCAGGACCAAGAACCACAGTGGCCACACACCCTGCTCCTCCTCAGTTGAGCAGATGGACCTTCACCTTTCCTGGGCCTCCAGACCACCCAGGCGCACAAGTGTGCGGCTTCCTTATCTTCTCAGGGGGCCTGGCAACTCAGCTCAAAGGGCACAAGGAACAGGGAGCAACAATAAGTCGGCAGGAGATTCACTCCTGGGAAGGGACAGGGTGGGGCGACAGGAGCAGAGAAGGGGACAACCTTAGAGCTATTGTGGGTTTGGTTCCAGACCACCGCAGTAAAGCTAATTTCATCACAATGAAGTGAGTCAAATGAAAATTTTTTTTTTGCTTCCTGGTGCCTATAAAAGCTATGTTTACACTACACAGTAGTCTGTGCAGCGTGACACAGCATCATGTCTAAAAAAATAATGTACACACCTGAATTAAAAAATCCTTTATCGCTGAAAAATGCAACCAGCTGAGCACTGGGTGAGTCAGAATCACTGATCACAGATCACCATAACAAAGAGATTAACAAGGAGTAATATCATGTCTGAGAAATCGTGAGATTACCGCAGTGTGACACAGAGACTCGAAGGGAGCAAATGCTGTTGGAAAAAACATGCAAAAGACTGGCGGGATGCAGGGTGGCCACAGACCTTCACTTTGTTAAAAACAAAAAACAAAAACACCCCAGAACCCAAAAAACCAATATCTGCCAAGCCCACGAAAGTGCAACACAATAAAATCAGGTGCACCTGTGCAGATCTTGGCGGGATGAGCAAAACATCAGTTCTCGAACTCCCTTACTTCCCCTTTTGTAAACGCGATGCTTACCTGGGAACTTGTTGAGATACGAGTGATAGGAAAGGCGGCATTACAAACAAGCCTTTCAACAAGTGCTCGTGCCCTGTATCAACGAGTCGTCTTTGATGGGTTTTCTAGAAGAGGGCTGATTAATTCTCTTTAGAATCAGTGTATTTCTAGGAAGTGAAACGACTTTGGGCTACTGTCTGGAAGGCTTTTTACAGAGTCTGTGGAAAGCTGAAGGTTATGAATAAAATCAGTGGTTTGCCCTGATTTTTCCCTCCCGATCCATTTCAAGTCGTGGAGGTAGGAAGCATGGCAGTCTAGTCATACTTGATTCATCAGCCCTAGAGACATGGCAAAGACAATTACCAGGCATTTTCGGGGTGATAAATAAGAAGCTGTCTGCTTCATTCCTTTAGACTTGATGTCTCACTACACCCAGAAAAGATCACCTGTGTTAAGACTGAAAATGGTTCACATAGCACGTAATTAAGGCAGCATGAGGTAATCTCAGCCATCGGGTGATTTCAGGGTGAATTCCCTTTGTCTCCCTTTGTTCAAACACCCAACACGAATCCCCACCTTCTCTGGTGCAGATGAATCCTGCCCATAAAACAGCCTGGCACTTGACTGACGGAGATCAGGGTTGTACAGATGTCCCATGCCCAAAGGTCACATGGTGGAGGGAACAAAGGAGAGGATCGATTTCCTGTCTGCAACTCTGACGTCCACTCTGAGTTGTCGTGGGTAGGTGCGTGCGTGAGCGCTTTCTGAAAGGCGGTCTTTGTGGAGCTCCCATGGAGAAGACTCCTACTTCGGAGGAGCCTGGATGCAACTGGACTCCGTGACTCTTCCGATCTGGGTCCAAGCGACCAGTGTCTCAAAACGGCAAAAGGTGGATGATGATGATACAAAGAATGTAAATGATTTTTGGAATAGGTTTCTTTAAAAACATCTTCTATTTTTTTTAAATAAATATAATGCATAGACATTGCGGAACAGCTTGGAAACAGAGGAAAGAAAGCAATCGATGAGACAGATCATGGTAATCACCCCTGATGCAGAGCCCCTGAGCACCAGCTACTTTTAAAATTCTGGTGTATTTCAGCATTTGGGGATACGTGTGTGTGCAAAACAAAACAAAAACTCGATGACGTGTTTCCAATACATTATAGCAAATTTGTCTCTCTTACATGTACTAAAAGGTAAAAATTATATCTTTTATTTGGTGAAGCTGATGAGTTAAAACACAACAGAGCATGTAAAGATCAAAGACAAAGTGAGGAAAGCCAGAAAACATTTCACTTAAATATTTGAATGCAACACATGATTACTAAGCCAAAGGAAAACTATTTATCTGGCCTGAAGAATGCTATTTAAATCCCAGGCTCATTCATGCTAAACAGAGGCAACATTTTCCATTCACTTCTCCAAGGCTCCTCTTCTGGAAGCGACCCTCTTTTTTCCCCCTTCTAGCATTCCTATTTATGGGCTTAATGCCCACAATTGAGAAGGATAAGTTTAGAAGGTGTTCGTTGCCAAAATGATCATATTTAAATGGTAGGTCAATTTTAAACAAGGTGGTTTTTTTTTAGGTTGTGCCAACGTATAAACATTATTCTTGCCATAAAACGATAAACTAACACCCACTAATAAAAAGGCCAGAAGAATAATTATTTAGAATGATATATTAACGAGCTTGAGCTACTTTTCCTTTTCTAAAGAAGTAAAAAAGAACTGAATTTATAAAAATTAAAAAGTCACACGATCTTCTACCTAAATAAACCTTTTCTTATATTTTCACTGTGTTAACGATTAAAATGTGTGGAAGAAAGTATTTGTCAAATTCTCCTATTTGGCAGGACACAACCCAATGGCGAATGTCAAGCAAAGAAGTTTTATCAATAAGAATTTTCATTATCATCACCATCAAAGCCCATGTGGGGCCATGGCCATTTGGAATATTCCCTGACCAGAGGGAAGCCTAGGGAGTGATGGCAGGTGTTCTCAAAATGGAATGTAGGGGCACCTGGGTGGCTGAGTTGTTAAGCGTCTGGCTTTGGCTCAGGTCATGATCCCAGGGTCCTGGGATCGAGCCCCGCATCGGGCTCCCTGTTCAACGGGAAGCCTGCTTCTCCCTCACCCTCTCCCCCTGCTCGTGTTCCCTCCCTCGCTGTGTCTCTCTCTGTCAGATAAATAAAATCTTAAAAAAAAAAAAAAACAACAAAAACGGAATGTAACTTCTTTTTGGTTCTTCTGTGAACTATTTATTATCTTTTTGTCTTTTTTTAAAGATTTTATTTATTTATTTGAGAAAGAGAGAATGACAGACAGAGAGCACACGAGAGGGAAGAGGGTCAGAGGGAGAAGCAGACTCCCCGCCGAGCAGGGAACCCGATGCGGGACTTGATCCCGGGACTCCAGGATCATGACCTGAGCCGAAGGATATATATATGTTTTCGACAACATACGTGTTTCTAGAAGTGAACACAGTGATGGTCCACCTCCCAGAGGAAGGAAGTCCCGCCTGGCTGGCTTGTCCACGCTCAAGGTCATGTGACCTGCAACACTATCCACTATTACTCTGCAGGCCTGATATGTCTGGCCTACTAATTCCCTTACTGTTCTCGGCTTAATTCTTGCAGTCAATCCTATTCTCTTGCTAAGCATGCCCATCTGCTCCCGATGGACTCAACAATGATAATCTCTGCCTGTGCACAGATGTGTGTGTGGTGTGTAATTCCAGCCCATATTGCTGGGCCCTGCCCTGCTCAACACCTGTGCACAGGTGGTTTTTTTAAGTGAGTGAGGCCAAAGCATTTTGAGGCAAGCAGGATAGTGGAAGAGCAGAAAAGTGAGATTTTCAGTTCTCTTCTTCATGAGATGGCTGCTTGAGCCAGGGAGAAGCTGTTATTGAATCGGAGGCCGGCAGCTGGGGGCTCACGACAGATCTCAGAACCTCTCTTAGGGATTTAAGGGGCTGTTCCGAAAGTGGCTGAGCAGGCCGGGTTTCCCGATGGCCTTGGGAATCAAAAGCTTTCAAAAACCAGAATCAAGCTCTGGGAGAGAGATCTCTCTCTTTCTCTCCCCCCGCCCCCTTAACATGTGGTACTGAAATACCACTTATTAAGGTGCTGGAAAGAAACGGCGTGGAACCAAACTTCTTTGGAATTAACCAATAAGGGAAATCAAGTGCTTTGAAGTTAGTACAGTTAATAATAATAAAAAATGATGATACTAATTACAGTCTTCCTAGGAGCATGTTTTACACTTCATGAAGCATTTTAAAGTACCCTAGTTCATTTAGTCCTTACAATAACATGGTAGGATATATAGCACCAGTGTTCCCATTATTAAAAAAATGTAAACCAAGAGATGTACCACGTGTATGAAGTGACAGAAGGGATGGAGTTGGGACTCAGACCCAGATGTCCGTTCCACTGATGCTCACCCCGCTGGTTAACCCTTTCCCTCTATTTTTTCTTGCCTATTTAATGGTTTCATGATGGATTTGGCATGTCTTAGGGTGATATTACAGCTGAGGGAAGCAAAGGAAGGTACCCACTCCACACTGTGTCGGTCGGGGCAGGATGATTTGGAACAACAAAAGCATGTCATACATTTTGATGGAAAACCAACACTGGGAATTTGTATACTTTATTAAATCAACTTCACAGTTTAAGAATATCTTTATAGTGGAATGCCTGGGTGGCTCAGTCGTTAAGCGTCTGCCTTCGGCTCAGGTCATCCCAGGACCCTGAGATTGAGCCCCATGTTGGGCTCCCTGCTCAGCGGGGAGCATGCTTCTTCTCCCTCTGCCTGCTGCTCCCCCTGCTTGTGCTCTCTCTCTGACAAATAAATAAAATCTTAAAAAAATAAAAATGTATTTCTAGTTTTCTTTACTACAGGAACAAATCTTCTCCAGCCTCATGGGAAGGGGTGAATAAGACGAGGATGAGCCTGACCACCCTTCTTGCCCACCCGCTTTAAGGCTGTGACTCCTCACCTAACCCCCAGTCAGGCCCCGGATTCCTGGGAGCTCAGCTGCAGCAAAGTCCTTCAAGCCTTAGAAACATCAGTTCTTCTCAGTTGTTTGCTCTCCCAGCTGCTTTTCCTGTTCCCTACTCTTCTCTTCCTCATCCCAGTTCGTCACTGTGCCTACCTCTAGGACCTGAATTTATGAGCTGCTTCAGATATCCAATATGTAATTATTGAAAGGTGTGCAGTAGAAGAAACTTATCTGCACCAATGGATATGGGTCAATGAATGGCCCTGAGTGAAGTGAAATGGTGTAAATATTTATCAAGCTTCACTTGAGGCCTGTGAGTTATAGCTTGTAATGAAGCAAGCCATGGCTTTTGCACACCAGGAGTCAGATAAACTGCAACAGACCTGCAGCTCTGTCAGCTATTCATTGTATGAACCTCATCGAATCTCATCAATTAAAGGGGCATGATGCCATCTTTTCCTTTGCAGGGATTAAATGAGATGCCAAATGTGAAGTGTGTAGCCCAGCGTGTCCTGAAACCTAACATCTTCAACATACTATCATTACTACTCTCCTCATTGTGACTTATTTCAGGTCTAGAAGGGGAATAATGTTAAGAGTTAAGGAAATGAACCGAGGATGATTTTAGAATAGGGAAGGAACAGGAGGTAGAAATGAGTTAATGATCTTTGGGATGAATGAGAAGAGAGTAAAGAGTAGACATATTAATACAAGGACATGATAAAAGAGAACATTTTCAAGAGAAGAAAAGAGATTGCACGAGTCGCAGGCAGGCAGAGAGAAATGAAGGGGAAAATATACACAGAGAGAAAAGATGTGAGAGGAGCGGGAAGAAGAATCGGAAGAATGATTAATTCTATCTTCTGCTGCCCCCTCAGCCTCAAATAAGAGGAAGAGGCTACATTTATCTCAAGCCAAGTCCTAGGATTTGGGGATGAACTTGCACATGGCCTTCTCTGGACCATCTGATTCTCTAGAAAAGATGCTGTGGAGTTCAGATTCACCATCAACTTGGCTCCCTCAGAAACCCAACTACAAAACAAACTCCCTCAAAAACATAAGGTAGTTTTGATCTAAATGAAGACAAGACTTTCAGTAGTAAGAAGTGGTAGGTGGGCCCTCCACCTATGCAAAGCGGGAACAAGGCAGCTCAAAGGCTGCCAACTTTGAGGAATTCCCAGGAGGGAATGTCAAACAGCGAACGCACAGGTCTTTACCAAAGGAAGAACATTTTCCATAGTGTGGTCCTTTATGAATAAAGAAACACAGTGGATGACTGTGGATGTGAAGCTGCAATGAGATAAATCAAGGGGGAAAAAAGTCAATTTCCCTTCATGGTAGTGACATGTCGTTTTTCACTCCTGAGTTTTATTCAGCTTCTACTTCATAATGTGGTTCCTCTTTCCTATGCCACTGCCCTTGGAAATATGTCAAAAGACAGTTGATTTTGTGAAAGCACCTTCTGTGGATTTTCTCAGTAAAATCATAAAGCTGTCATCACTGAGGAGAGATAAATGTTCCCTGAGGGGGAATGCTGCCTCTCTCTCATTACCACAATGCCTTTTGCTTCTGGAGACTATAAATCCTCTGATCACCAGAGTTTAAAGGTAATTTGGTTTGGTTGGCAAGTCTGGCAAATCTCAGAATGGCAGGATACCAGTCTGGCTGCCACGGGACCCAGAGCTGCCTCTGCAAAGTTAAATTCAGACAAATGTGAATGTGACATAAGGCAGTTATGGGGATCTCCAATAGGCCATCCTGAAAGGGAGGGCGGTGCCCTGCTTTTCCGCTTCCATTTATGAGAATCCTGCTCTGCCTGGCAACATGGTACAGACTCTTAGCCTGTATCATTTAACTTATTAGCCATGATCACTTACCTACTTCATGCCTTTCGGATTGGATTTTAGTGGCTAAGGCTATAATAGTCATACTCAGAAGGAAGTTGATCTTCAAAAACTTATGATTCAATCTGACACTGAAATGATCACAATTTTGATGATCAGTGAAGGTGGGTAGAGAGACCAGGCACCTCTTGAAATTCAAAGCTCTTTGTATCAGCTGCAGCTGATAAAAAGGGAAAACATTTCCCAGGATTCTCGCCTCACACAAACACCCTCTCCAGAAAATGTAGGTAAACAGATGCGTGGTTTTGAAGGAAATGCAATGATGGACATGCTTGCCTTGTATCTTAAGTACTTTTTCTTTCCGTTTTCCTCACCATAACCAATGGAGTAAGTGGTAAGCTAACATATAGTCCCATTCACCTGCAGGAGGTGCTCTAAGGAAAGTGTTCTCCGAATTTGCCGCCTGCCATGCCTTAGGCTTTGTGTTGCAATTAGGAAATACCAAGATGGACCAGCCCCATGGAGACTTGCCCTCACCAAAACTGGCAGGAAGGAAGATAGGTGGATGCCTCCGGGCCTCCTTGTTCATTGGGAAAATACAGCTTTCTATTCAGTCACCCTAGGCAAGAGGCATCTACAAGTGTCTTCACACTGCAATGTCAAGAACTCAATGTGTCACCTTTCTCAGGGACATTTGTATTCTAAAACAATGGGAAGAAGATGGCAGGATTTAGTATGAACCCTGGATTGCATATGGTGGATCGTAGGATCCACGAGAGGAAATATTTAGCTTCCCTGCGACTCTCAATCGAATCCCAAAGTAAGATTTGGAGATGATTCCACATGGCATCTACATGTGGAGTCCTATGCCCCTCAGCTTCCTTTCCTCACTGCTACTTCAAGACAACAGAGGGCGCTGCTAAGCCGTTAAATGGACCTTTAGCAACTAACTCACAGAGGTAGTGTGGCGCTTTGAACAGCCTTACCATTTGGTGTTCTCTTGTATTTCTTCCTTAATAAGCTCTGTTGAATTTTTACATATTCTCAGCTACTGCTATAAAGTAACTTGCAAGAATGATGGTACTGTATGGCGCAGAATGGTATTTTTCTTTAGCATACGCATCAGGGTTATTAGCTTCAGGAGAGACACACAAAACTTCAGGGTTCCTGCTAACCCTGCGGTCTACCGATGGTCTCAGCAACATCAGATTGAATCATTTCAAAGCTGCTTGACTTTCTCCAAACCCCAACCTCTACAGAATCTCCCTTAATAGAAATGATCCCGAGTTTCTCGCTTTCGGAAAAGTCAGGGATTTGTTATAGGGAGAAGGAGAAAATTTAGTCTGTTTTTATAGAACGGAGAGTCATCATGCCAAAGAGCAACCGGCTCGCCCTGGGGCAACAGCTCCTGCTGCACTTGCCCTTGGCCGCCAGGTCAATATGTAGGCTGCAGGAATGTTCATTCACATCCCAAAAGGAACGTGGTGAGTATCCGGTAGCACAGACATAGAAGGGGTAGTATCACAAGCATGGAAAAATACTACGAAAGATTGGCTTGGATAGCTTCTAGAATGCTAAGTTGAATTGCACAGAAGAAGAGAATTTATTCATTATAACACTCCAGGTGCTACCCTTTTAAATTCCATTTGTGTAAGGAATGAAACCCATTAACTGCCACCTAGTAATGTAGTTTATAGAAACTCATTGCAGACACTCTTTTCCTTTAACTATGGTGACTGTTTGGCAGAAGTACACGTTGAGTGGGCAAGTATTGATTTTCTCTGAGCCTAGAACCACGGATCAGACACCTGAACAGAAAACCCAGTTAATCTGCTGGTTGCGATCATGAAAGAAACAAGGAAGGAGTAAATATCCAGGTTCACACAAGGCACATTTCTATAATTTTCAAAGGCACTCTGCCAAATGCATCAACCTGCTCTATCTCAGCTTCTCCACAGAGTCCTGGATGGAAGTGAGATGCTCTGGTTCCAGCCCTGGCTCTCCCTTCCTTGGGAGGCTCTGAAACCCTGTGGTTGACAGCAGGGACTTTGACAAAGGTTAGATGTGTGTTTTGAGGCAAACCGCCCGGCTTCTCTAAAGGCTCAGTTTCCTCGGATCTAAATGGAAACAACCATAATACATACATAATACATAATACATCTAAATGGAAACAATACATAATACATGCATACATAATACATACTCCGGAAAACTGCCGTGAATATCATGATAACATATGTATTGTGCATCATGCTTGGCTCATACGTAGTAAGAACCCAAAAAAATGTTAGCTGTTGTCCTCAGCATTGTTATAAGGCTAACTAGCTATCCGAACGTCCCTGGTCCCCATTTCCTCATTGGGATTATATTAGTGCCTCTGAACCTTGTCCTCTAAAGTACTCCAGCAGCTTCCAAACTGAATGCATCCTCCAGAGGCCAACTGGGAGGGTAACCTGCAGGGGGTGATCTCAATGGCAAAAAAAGCCTTTATACTTTCTTGTTGTTGTTGTTTACAGTTTACATTTCTGTTCTTGCAATTTTTAAAATCAAATTTTGCATTTGCCTTCATAATAAACCTTTGCTTAAATGTTTTAAAAGATATCGGAGTTCAAGTTCTGTTAAGCCACATCGGACACCACTGGAAGAGGAACTTGGATCATCCTGTGGGTCTACCGCAGGGGTTGGGGGGCATTCCTGCTGGGCAAGGTGTGGGACTGGTGTGGTCTGCAAACCAGCATTGGAGGCGCCCCCTTGGAGCTTGTGAGAAATGCAGAACCAGGTCTTGGCCGCAGACGCACAGGGTCAGGGCTGCATTTTGTCAAGATCCCTGCATATTAGTATTCGAGTTAATGCTGAGGAGCATTGCACTTGATTTCCAAGGGGCCACGGGCGCTAACCTACTCTGATTAAGTGAGAGGAGGAGGAAATCAGCACACAGTTATGGAGCCCGGGAGCCTGACATCGTGCTAATTAATGTGGGGAACACAGCGATGACAATGCTTTGCTCCTTCTTTAAGGGTTCTCTAGCTGGGAACAAGCTAGAGACCTGGCCCCACAGGAACCTGCCATCTGCCCCATTAGAAATTTGCTCAGCTATTTGTTAGAGATTGTCCACCTTTAAAGAGCGGTGATCATAAAGGAAGTTTGGTGATCTGAACCCAGAGATCTTAGAAAAATGTCCATAATCGTCTCTCCTTCTATTCCCTTCTCCAGCTCCCAACCCATCTCCAGACCTATTAAAATATTCTTCAGTGTTATATTAGTCTTTCATTCCTACACATATCTTAGTGCTGAAAAAATTTAACTACCTGGTATGAAGAAATAAAAATCCATTTGGACAAGACTGGCAGTAAGCAGTTTTCTTACGGCAACTCTGGGGATGCATAATAAGTGGTCTGTGTATTGTAGACACCTGTTTACCTCTAAGCCTCCGATATGCTCTCATTTGACTCTGTCGCTAATAATTCCTGGGTTCATTGAAAGTTGCAAGGGAATGAATGTTTTCTGTATTTTATACAGCACTTATGCTCTCCCTGAGACAGGGTTGTGTTGAGCAGTTTAAGTTTGATGTTGTGCAGAGAGACATTTTCGCCCGAAGACCACAGGACTGGTGCTGTTACGAAAGATTGTCAAGGCACAAAAAGCAAAAAGTTAATGGGAGCGCAACCTGACAGTTTCTTTTGAGGTCGACACATGGGACGGTGTCACTAAAATTGACCATTGTGGCCAAGTGTCATTTGTGGGGCTGGGCACTTTGGAGAAGAGGAAGGTAAGAACAGCCAGTGAGTTGTCTGAGGGATTCTGTGAGGGGCATCCTCGTTCCCGTGAGCTTAGGTGCAGGGACAGAAGGGACGGCCTCTACCCTGCCCATCAGAAGTGCAGAGCCCACAAATGTGACCTCACTCCTTGATGGCATCGACGATGTTTTAAACCTTTCCCGTCTAACTTCATGAGGGTATTACCAGGACCAGCGCCCCTCCTTTGCACATGCTCATTTAAGCCCATGCCGCCCGGCTCACCCCTCCCACTTCAATCACACAAAGTCTGCCCATGACCTCCTGGGTTTCAAGTCCAGTGGCTTTCCAAAGGATGTTCACCCTCTAGATTTTACTCTAATATTTGAAACAGTTTGTCTTTTGCTCTCCTCTCTTCCTTTGGCACCCCATTCGTCTGCCTCTTCTTAACATATCTGGTTTTCTCCTCTGTGTTCCCCTTCATGGCTTGACCCCTTACCCCATCTGTTAAACAGTCACTTCCTGAGGCCCAGCACCCATCTTTGTCTAGTAATTCTCTTGTTTTTTAGATATGCATCTATTCCAACAGCTTCAAAGGATGCTTGACTGAAAATACTTCTAGAACACACAGATCAACATCTGAGGTTCTTATTCTCCAGGAGGGAATAATAATTCTCCCACTGTCTCCTGGGCATTTGCATATGATTGGCAATCTCTCCATCTACCTGCATCAACTCTAAACACTACCATCGCCCAGGCTGAGTGTTGGTCTTATTAGCACCGTGAAGCCTTCAACGACTTCTAAGCCTAGAACAACTTCATTCTCCCTACTGAATGGTGCCAGTTGAGATCTGCACAGGAATTCTTGCTCTTTGGTATTTCACAGGCTATTTCTCTCCCCAGGAAGTGCAGGATTGAGCGGTCTGATGTTGTGCAGAGTAAGATTTCTGCCTTGCATCATTCACTTATTTAACAAATATTTATGGAATGTCTATGGTGTACCAGGCACTATTCACAGAACTAGGAATGGAGAGGTTAACAAAAAAAAAAAAAAATAGTTTGCCATCAGGAAGCTTATATTCCAGAATGGGAGGGGGTCCTGGTCAATCATCTACCTACTTACTTACCTCTCTCAGGTGGTAAAAAGCACCATGAAGAAAAATGAATAAAAGTTAAGAGGGAAGGAAATGATGTGTTTATAGAGGACGGTTATTTATTTAGGGTTGTAAAAGGGGCCTTTCTGATGGGCTGATATTGAACAGAAATCTAAAGAGAGAGAGCAAGTCATGCATGAGACATCTGCAGGAAGGGCATTGGTGCGGGACCCAGAGCATGCTTGTTGTGTACGGGACACAGTGGGGAAGCCAGTGGGGGCCAGGCAGTGAGGGAAGGGGCTGGTGGGGGCAGAGGACACTGGAATGGAGCAGCAGGGAATGGATCCCTGAGGGCCTCGGGTCCCAGCAAAGACTCCGGGTTTTCCTCCAGATGAGAGAAGAAGCCATTACAGAGTTTGGAATAAGAGTAGTTTGAGTGCGATGAGCTGGCTTACATTTTGTAAGAACTGCTCTGCCTGCCATGCTGAGACTAGGCTGGAGCGACTTGCGTATTCAACGACATAAGCATGCGGTGCAGTGAGGAGAATGAAATACATTAAAATAGTTCAGATGGGAGTTGATGGTGAGTTGGGCTGGGAAGTAGGTGAGAGGCTGGTAAAACTGGTCAGAATACTGTGTGTGTGTGTATACACACACACACACACACACACACACACACACACACATTTTTTAAGACAGAGCCAACAGCAGGAGAGAGAGAAAGAAACAAGAATGACCTCAACTTGTTAGATCTGAGGACCTGGAAAAAAGGAGCTGTCAAAGACGGAGGAGTGGGTTTGGGGCCGTGGGAATGTGGGACTGGGTTCCGGGCTTTCTGAGTCAGCGGCATGCACTGGGTGCAGAGATAAAGAATTGGAGAGGCGATTTGTTATATATGCCCTCGATGTCTCACTCTAAGAAGACTACTGCATTGAAAACGGAGCTTCTCAAATGCAGGGTGGCAAAAGGACATCGACCACACAGGGAAAGGCAACGAGGCATATCGCACAAACTGCTACGGCCTTTTGCCGGCTGCACGCTAAACACAGCCATCTACTGCATGAGGCTGTTTCCATTACATAATTGAATGATTCCCTCAAATCGGCCTCACCATTTTCATTTTTTTAAAAGATTTTGTTTATTTATCTGACAGAGAGAGACTAAGAGAGCACAACATGGGGAACAGCAGAGGCAGAGGGAGAAACAGGCTCCCCGCAGAGCAGGGAGCCCGATGCGGGGCTCGATCCCAGGACCCTGGGATCATGACCTGAGCTGAAAGCAGACGCTTCACTGACTGAGCCACCCAACCCCCTCGCCATTTTCATTTTTAAACCATTATTTTGGAGCAATTCAGCAATTGTCTTACTCTTATTGCAAAAACTGTCAGGGTAGTGTAAGGTGAAATATTTGTACAGTTGATAAATGCATTAGTTTGGAAACACCAGAGGATCAAATCTCCTCTAGGATGCCTTGGTGAATGCCAACAGGGGATAGTGGGAGGATGCCTTTCAACAACTGAGCCAGAACCTCTGCGAAGCGGATCGACTGAGTGCTCCGACCACGGACACTTGCTAGGACACACACGAGCCTAGAGCATGGAGCTAATCTCACTGACATGTACACAGAGTCCCCACCACTGATGTGCATGAGATACTTGAAAAATGACATTGAAACTCTGCCTATCTGAAAGAGCCTCTCGTGATGCTTATTTTGAGACCCCCCAACCCTTAAAAAGTGTGACTTCCCCCCCACCCCGGTGACATATGGGTAAAATCACTGTTTTCCATTTTCCTGCTTCCTGTGACCCCCTTCCTTCTCACTTCATCTCACTATAGTTTCTCTCTTCAATTCTAACAGAAAAGACAGAGTAGGGAGGAAGGAGAAAAACATCAAAACTCCAGCACTTCTATACACGTGCAAGCTTGGAGGCCCTGGAGAGATGAGGTCCGATCCCTTGAGACTTCAACGTATATTATGTTCAAAGCAGTAGTATTAACAAATGTCTTAAAACAAACTATAATAGCAACAGGAATTTCAACAAGTTGCGTTTCTTTGAAGAACGTGAAAACGTGAAAATACACTTAGCTAGAAGAGTCTAAGAAATGTCTCGCTTGTGCTCCCCACGCCAGAATGTAAATGTCACTGAGCATCGTCAGTGGGAAAATATCAGCATAAACTCCCTCACACCTTATCCTGTGGAGACCATAGTTTATTTATACTCAGCTCAGACGAAGATGAATTGGTCAGATCTAATGTGCTGCCAACTAAGCAAATAACAATTTCAGTTATTTAAAAACGTGGTCCTTCTAAATCTGAAAAAGAATCCCTTTTCATAAAAATGCAAGGATGAATCACCTTCGATAAAAGTTATACGCAATGGATAAATTATTGAACACTACACCTGAAACTAGTGATGTACTATATGTTGGCTAATTGAATTTAAATAAAAAATAAATTAAAAAAACAAAAATTGTGAAGCTCTTCAACATCTACCCAGTTTCGGAAGCTATGGTGAATCCACCCAAGAAGCATGTTATTACAGGTTAAAAAAGCATTTTATAGGACGGAGGAAATGAAAAAATTAAGGGAAGGCCTTCACCCGTATTCTCCTGCTTGAATCCAATCAGTTGGCACACCGTATTTGGACAATTAACAGGACTGAAAGGTGGCTCCTGGAACAGCACGGAGGAGACCGCTTCACAAGAGATTAATCAGGAAACATTCCCTGAGACACTGATGTGTTAACTCACAGCATGAGGGGTTGAAATGACCGGCAGTTATACAAGTCACCCTCGATGGAATTAAACTCCATTGGTGAACAAAATTTAAAGTCACTTCACTCAAAGGCATACATTCTCTTGAAGGATCTTGAGAAAAATTACTTTAAAGAATCACCAATAAAAATATCCATCTACTTTAATAAAATTACTTTTTTTTTTAAGAGAGAGAGAGAGAACATGTGCATGAGCAGGGGTGAGGCAGAGGGAGGAAGAGAGAGAGAGAATATTTAGCAGGCTCCACTCCCAGCACGGAGCTGACACGGGACTTGATCTCATGGCCCTAAGACCATGACCTGAGTGGAAATCAAGAGTCCAGTGTTTTATCGACTGAGCACCCAGGTGCCTCTAGTAAAATTATTCTTAAAGACCATCAGAAAATAACCATTATCTCCTACCTACTTTTTATACTCTCTCGTTTTCAAAATACAGCACGACAAATCAAAGGACTTTATATGAGTTAACACCAGAGAAGCTAATATTTTCTTAACTTTTGGTTAAAAGAAATGTAGTTGCTGCAGCAGAGGTAACAATTTGTTTTTCACACAAAAAGGGCAAATACATTATTAAAGACAGTTCTCTTCTCTTCTGAATAACCAGTACCACAGCTGGATGTAAAAGAATGAAAAGGACCACTTTCTCACACCATCCACAAAAATAAACTAAAAAATGGATTGAAGACCTAAATGTGAGACCTGAAACCATAAAAATCCTAGAAGAGCGCACAGGTAATAATTCCTCTGACATCGGTTGTAGCAACATTTTTCTAGCTATGTCTCCTGAGGCAAGGGAAACAAAAGCAAAAATAAACTATTAGGACTACATCAAAATAAAAAGCTTCTGCACAGCGACAGAAACCATCAACAAAACAAAAAAGCAGCCTACAGAGTGGGAGAAGATATTTGCAAATGATATATCTGATAAGGGGTTAATATCCAAAATATATGAAGAACTTATACAACTCAATACCCCAAATGCAAATAATCCAGTGAAAATGGGCAGAGGATCTGAAGACATTTCTCCAAAGACATCCAGATGGCCATCAGACACATGAAAAGATGCTCAACATCACGGATCATCAGGGAAATGCAAATCAAGGCTACAATGAGATACCACCTCACACCTGTCAGAATGGCTAAAATCAAAAACACAAGAAAGAACAAGTGAGTATATGGAGGAAAAGGAACCCTCGTGCACTGTTGGTGGGAAAGCAAACTGGGGCAGCCCCTCTGGAAAACAGTATGGAGGGTCCTCAAAAAATTGAAAATGGAAATACCATATGATGCCGTAATTCCACTGTTGGGTATTTACCCAAAGAAAACAAAAACACTAATTTGAAAAGACATATGCACCCATATGTTTACTACGTTTACTGCAGCATTATCTACAATAGCCAAGATATGGAAGCATACCAAGCGTCCATCAACAGATGAGTGGATAAGGATGATGTGCTGTGTGTGTGTGTGTGTTAGCCATAAAAAAGGAAGAGATTGTGTCGTTTGCGACAACATGGATGGATCTAGAGGGTATATGCTAAGTGAAGCAAGTCAGACTGAGAAAGAAAAATACCATATGATTTCGCTCATGTGTAAAATCTAAAAACAAAACAAAACAGAAACCTAAATGAATAAACGAAAAGAATAAAACATCTAACAATGAAGAACAAACTGATCATGGCCAGAGGGAAGCGGGTAGCGGTCTAAACAAAATGGGGGAAAGGGAGTGGGAGGTACAAGCTTCCAGTTATGGAATGAATGAGTCATAGGCTAAAAGGCACAGCAGAAGGAACATAGTTAATGCTATTGCAGTCATGCTGTATGTAACAGATGGTAGCTACACTTGGGATGAGCGCAGCATAATGTATAAACTTGTTGAATCATTATGTCCTACACCTGAAACTAACAAAACATTGCATGGCAACTATACTCATATGAAAAAAATATGCATATATACAATGTCAGCAAAAAAAAGATCAGTACTGGGGCTTCTGGGGTGGCTCAGTTGGTTGAGCGACTGCCTTCGCTGCAGGTCATGATCCTGGAGTCCCGGGATCGAGTCCCGCCTTGGGCTCCCTGCTCAGCAGGGAGTCTGCTTCTCCCTCTGACCCTCCCCCACCTCATGTGCTCTCTCTCTCTCTCTCTCTCTCATTCTCACTCTCTCAAATAAATAAATAAAATCTTTAAAAAAAAAGATCAGTACTATATTGTAAAGATTTTGAATATCTACAGTTAGTTTGCAAATGTGAGTTATCTAATGGACTAATAATCTGTCCTCATGTATGGATAGTATAAGCTACTTCGGAAATTATCCAAAATTGGTTATTTACAGAAATGTGACAGCAATGTAATACTGTTATCTGGCCAACATAATGGCTATTCTGCTGTTTAAAAGACTTATTAAATGTATTGACACGACCAGAAACATCTTGAAAATATAAAATTCATGAAAAAATGATGGAACGGAGATATAGCGATGTAATATCAACTACTCACTTAATATTAGAAGTGGTTTAATAGCTTATAAAACTTGCAGATTAATAAACAGAAACACTACTGCTTGTTCAGAGAGTGGTAACTAAAAGCACAGAGTTAGAGCCGAAACAAACCTTTGAATTCATACAGCCCAATGCCCACGTTTTACTGGTAGGAGAATAAAAACACAGAGAGATGATGTATCAAGTACCCCATGGGCACTAATTGAAACAGCACAGAATGTATACAGCAGGTCCTTGGCTATCCGGATGCTCTATTGTCTGAACTCTTGGCATGCTACTGAAACATCCATTTGAGTTATAGAATGGTCACATGAGCAATCTAATACAAATTACAGGTCAGCCCAAGGGGGGAAAAAAAAAAAGGAAATGAGCTTTTAAGTGGGGGAGACAAAACTCAAGTTAATGCTAAGGTGTGTGCTGGGCTAGTGAGATTTTCCCCTACCCATGTACTTGCCATCATTACAACAAATAGTATACCTCTTATTTTACTGCGTACTCTGTATTTTCTTCAGTCGGGTGTCAGAGCTAATAGCCGGTACATAATTTGTTTTACTGTAATCTCTGTATTTTCCATTCACAAGTATTTGTTGTACAGAAAATAAAAATTTTCTGACCTAAACAACTGGGGGGAGGGGAGAGTCCGGGAGCAAGTACATGTTGTATTTCCTGAAAGTCACACATCTGCTCACTTCCAACGCAGAAGGGTGTGATAAAGTGGGAATTCCCGAAAAGTCCTCAGAGAGCTGAGGTGGTATGCCAATTTTCCCCCTTCAGAGGGTTCTGCCTAATCCTAGCAGATGAAATGTTTCGCGCTTAAAAGCTCAAAAGATAACAGCATCTACAGCAACGTTCACTCCATGACTACTCATCTGATATGTTTAATTCTTTTGCCTGAGCAGTTAAGTTAAATTCTGGATGTTTCTAGGAATCATTTTGCTTCGTATTTATGGTCTCACTGCTTACCGTCAGTTTTTCTTTTTTTTTTAACTTAAATTCAGTTTTTAAAAAGTGTCTAATGTGGGCATGCTCCCTCTCATTGTTTTCTGTAATTATGATAACTTGGTGGATAATGTGAGAGGTGATTCTCCTCAAAGGGAAGGTCACTGATCTTGCCAGTACCCTCCTGGCAGCTCCATCCTAGTGATAAACTACGGGGGCATTGTAATTTTACTTAGCACTCTTCCAGGGACAGATAAAATCCTAATCTCTTGAGACAGAAGATAAAGCCGTATTTAAACAAACAATCCTGAAGTCATCCCTAGATAATTAAAACACCGGTGCCCCAAGATCAGTCAGAATGGATACTGATTTTAAAAGAAGTCCATAATTCATATTCTAATGTTGGGAAAATACCCAAGTGTGTGACAAATATTGAGAAATGACTGAAGCATATTTGTAGTGTTTTTTTTGAAAAGTAACTGAGAGGCCAAACTCTCTCTAGCCAGGAAGAGCAGCGGGCAAGCTCAGGATTTGCCTTCCTATTGATACTTGTATTATAAAAGATAGTTTATTTTCTGTTTTGTGGCATCTGTAGCTAGACCATTCACAGATATAGGCTAGGTCTTGCTGTAAAATGCGAATCAGCCGTGTCACTTAAGCATGTCATATTTTCCCAAAGACACTAGCAACACTGTAACTTGGTGAGCAAACCTCAAGCCCAGGGTCCAAGGCTTAGGTGTTAAACTTGATTCTGTGGTCCACCATCTGAACATCCTTGGAAAGAACCAGTTCTTGTACCTGAGCCTTGAGGTTCACCATCTCTAAGATCCATGCAAGTCCTAACATCCTGTAGCTTTATACAAACCCATTTCGGTTTTAACAGATAGCTATAAACAACAGGAAAACAATGAATTTGAAAGTCATCTTATTTATGGTTTGTTGAATATGAGGAAAATCTTATAAAATGATCTCATCCAGTTGTGAACATTAAAACGCATGTTGATATTGAAAGTTTCTTAGGATTTGAGTCGGACTTACAGGGGAAAAAAAAGTGACTTTTTGTCTGTCTGTCCCAAGGCTTTGCCCAGAGCTGGCAGACAGGCTTTGTTTAGCTGATGTCTGAACATTAATTCTGCATCTCAGCAGCTTTTTGATCAACAGACTGAAAACGCTCAGTGGGCAGGGACTTCTGTCTTGATTGTATAAATAAACTATGGTCTCCACAGGGTAAGGTGTGCTTGTTGTGTACGGGGTTTCCCCGGTGTCTGGAACAATCCCTGGCACATAGTAGCTGCTCAGTACTACACAAACACATAAGTAAATAGCAGAGCCTTTTCTCCTCCATGATCTTGGCAGTAAAAGTCAGAGAGAGGGGGAAGAAAAGGGGTACAGGAAAAAATAGGATTTTTTTTTCTATTAGCCTTGCTGCCCAGTGGCCAAGCAGCTTAGAGAGGCAGAGGCTGAAGCTAACCCTCCCTGTGGACAGTGACCACAGTCACACTCGCCACAGGGAAGTGAGTTGTCCAAGGGCCTGCCCCATTCACTGGACTCTTCCTCTTCTTTTTTAAAAAATCACTCTTCCGAGTAGGATTTATAAGACTAAATACAGATATTTATAGACACACACACACACACACACACACACACACACACACACACTATTATAGGCCTCCTTGCCCCTGTCCATCTACACAGGGTGGTTCTGGAATCCCCATGCCCCAACATTTTCTCACCGCCACAGCTGGATCTGTAAGCTTCTCTCCTGTCTCTTTACTCAACTCCATGAGGACCCGTTCCCCCCTTCCACAACATCTTAGTGTCTGCGCCTCATGAAATACGGTTGTTTTTTTTCTCCTTAAGCTCTCAGAGCTGACAGAGAAGATACTGAACCTTCTGTTTGGTTTGTGATCTCCCAAGGTGAAGCAGCTCTTTGGGTGGCCAGGAAAATGTATCATTATCTCAGACAGCAAAAAATGAAATTGATTAGAAACACCGAGGCACCAATAGCAGCACTTATACGGCGGCTAAAAATGCAGAGATACCCAGACATATTGGCTCTTCGCAATTCATCTTGCTTCAGCACATCTTTAATGATATTACTGAAGCTGTTCAGCCCGCCCCTTTTCCAGAAAGTCTACAGATCTTGATAAACTGTGGGGAGGGCCATTTTTTTCTTTTCTTTTTTTTTTAAAGATTTTTAAAATTTATTTCAGAGAGTGAGAGAGAGAGAGAGAGAGCACAGAGGAAGAGTGAGAGGGAGAAGCAGGCTCCCCACTGAGCAGGGGCTCGATCCCAGGACCTTGGGATCATGACCTGAGGGGAAGGCAGACTCTTAACCGACTGAGCCACCCAGGCGCCCCAGGCCCTTTTATTCTTCAGGATATACCCCTGCGGATATTTTCCTGTAGTGTGTGTGTGTGTGTGTGTGTGTGTGTGTAATTTTACTAGTTAAAAACAATAGTCTGTGAATCATTTCATTGTATATTTTTCTTTTAACAGTTCTTTCTACAAAGTCACACCTTTTCTATAACTGCAGAGTAGGTGGGCCTCCAAGTGTGACTTTCATGTCAATAAACCTGTGTTTGGAGGCACAAACTCAGTCTTAGCTCTACTGTGTCTCCTCTGGGAGATTAATGTGACTTAGGAACTGATACTCTGCAAGAGGTTAGGGAACTCGTCTTCCACTTTTAGTTCTGCTACTAACAGCCTTGTGTTTGTCTCTGTTCAGGTTTACACAATTGCCAGGCTAAAGAAAGGGTATTTATCGTAAGTAATCCTCAAAAGACTAAGGAGGAATTTTCTTAGGTAATCCTCAAAAGATTAAAATGGAACGAACTGCATGTTTACTCAAGGTGGCTAGGAAGGTTCGAGTCTGGTTAATAACAGTAAAAATATATGCACTAGGGGCGCCTGGGTGGCTCAGTCGGTTAAGTGGCTGCCTTCGGCTCAGGTCACGATCCTGGGGTCTTGGGATCGAGCCCCGTGTCTGGCTCCCTGTTCAGCAGGGAGTCTGCTTCTCCCCCTTCCTCTGCTGCTCTCCATGCTTATGTTCTCTCACTCTCTGTCAAATAAGGAAATAAAATCTTGAAAAAGATATATGCACGATTTCCTATTGCTTGCATACTGTGCATTGACTGGTTAATCTTCAAATTAATTTTCTCTTCCTCCTCACATACAGCTCTTATGACATTCTCTAGCCTCCTTTGTAATGAGGTAGGGTCTGGGTGCTACCAGCGGGCCTCAGGCAGAAGTAATGTGCACCACCTCAAGCCTGGTGCACAGCATGCTCCCATGACCAGTTGCATATGCTTCCTTTCTCTTCCAAATGGCTGCAAAGGAGACACCCTATCTGAACATGGTGGAGCCAGAGGATGGAATGATCATCAAACTGCTGCTCAGAGAAGAGATGCTTGACCAAGAAAACCCGAAGTGGACTCTGGCATAGACGAAATATAAGCTAATACTGGTTCTTTTTCTTTTTTTTTTTAGTTTGCTAAAAGGTAATTTTCATTTACTCGATGGACATGAATTGCATCTTAATTTTCAGGACTTTAAAATTTTGTTTTTTAATATTTTAATTCCAGTGTAGTTAACATGTAGTGTTATACTAGTTTCAGGTGTACATATAGTGATTCAACAATCCCATATATTACTCAGTGCTCACCACGACAAGTGAATTCCTTCATCGCCATCACCTATTTCCCCCATCCCCCCCTCCCCACACCATCAGTGTGTTCTCTATGGCTAAGAATCTGATTGGGATTTGTCTCTCTCTCTCTTTTTTCCCCCTTTGTTCATTTGCTTTTTTTCTTAAATTCCACTTATGAGTGAAATCATATGGCATTTGTCTTTCTCTGGCTTATTTCGCTTAGCATTATACTCTCTATGGCAAGATTTCATTCTTTTTATGGCCGAATAATATTCCATTCATCCCACATCTTCTTTATCCATTCATCTATCGATGGACACTTGGGCTGTTTCCATAGTTTGGCTCTTGTAAATAATGCTGTGATAAACATGGGGTGAATGTCCCTTCAAACTAGTGTTTTTGTATTCTTTGGGTAAATACCCAGGTGTGTGATTCCTGGAGTGTAGGGTAGTTCTATTTTTAATGTTTTGAGGAACCTCCATACTGTTTTCCATAGTGGTTGTACCAGTTGGCATTCCCACCAACAGTGCAGGAGAGTTCCTTTTTCTCCACGTTCTTGCCAACACCTGCTGTTTCTTGAGTTTTTGATTCTAACCTTTCTAACAAGTGTGACACGATATCTCACTGTAGCCTTGATTTGCATTTCCCTGATGATGAGTAATACTGAGCATCTTTTCATGACTTCAATTTATGTTACCAAGTTGTAGTAATCAAAACAGTATGGTACTGGCACAAAAATAAACACAAAGATAAAAGAAACAGAATAGAAAGGCTAGAAAGAAACCCACAGTTATATGATCAATTAATCTTTGACAAAGGAAGAAAGTATATGCAGTGGGGACAAAACAGTCTCTTTAACAAATAGTTTTGGGAAAACTGGACAGCTACATAGAAAAGAATGAAACTGAACCACTTTCTTACACCATAAATTTACACCATACATTTTTTCTTACAAAAATAAATTCAAAATGTATTAGTTCCTAAATGTGGGACCAGAAACCATAAAAATCATAGAAAAGAGCACAGGCAATAATTTCTCTGACAACGGCCATAACAACATCTTTCTAGATATGTATCCTGAGGCTAAGGAAAAAAAGCAAAACTAAACTATTGGGACTACATCAAAATAAAAAGCTTCTGCATAGTGTAGGGAACAAACAACAAAACTAAAAGGCAACCTACGGAATAAGAGAAGATATTTGCAAGTCCTTTATATATATATATATATATATATCCAAAATATATAAAGAACATAGATAACTCAATGCCAAAAAACCAGATCATGCAATTAAAAAAATGGGCAGGACACATGAACAGACATTTCTTCAAAGAAGACATAGAGATGGTCAACAAGCTAATATTGTTCTATTCCACTGAGGTTTTAGAGCTTATCAATTATATTAGCTAGAACTGCCATAATTAATACATATTCAACATCCTTTCAAAGAATTAAAATAGCATAGAATATACTCTAAAATTAAATGAAATTTCACCCTTCTTTGGTGTTTTAACATATTCTGCAGAGTCTTTCATTCAGGGTCATCCAAATAAAAAACATAAAAAAAGTCTAGTTGCTACAGCTCAGTGGTTGTCTGATTTCCTAATATTAAAATATTGGCCCTACTTGGGATTCAGAGAAAGAAAAAAATACTTAATTATTCAATCTAAGAATTACAGTAAAAATGGCAACTATTCTCATTAACAATGCACTTTATATATAAATACACACATATAAATATATTTATATATGTTCTATATTTATATGCTACAAATAGAGAATATCTTTTATATATACAATATTTTTACACATATTGGCACATTTAATCCCCCAAATATTCTTTGAGATACTCAGTATTAACTTTACACATTGGAAGCTGCGGGGAAGGCGTGTTTTCACTTACCTAAGGTCGGGCAGGCTTGTCAATAACAGAGCTGTAATTTGAACTCCGTTGTGCTGATGCTTGTGTTCACTCTTATTAAAAGATGAGTCAGAGAGAGTTGTTCCCACATCCTCTTGCATGGGCCAGCATGATCACAGAGTCTGGGCTGTGTTTCACTCCACTGATCTATCTCGAGATCACAAAGACCTCTGAGTTGCCAAATCTGATGACCCTCTATGGGTCACTTCTGCCACTGTAAACTCTGGTTTTGGTTTCTAAGACTTGATTCTCTCCTGGTGTGCTCCCCTCCTCACAAGCTTGTCTCAAGCTTCTACACAGCATCTGCTATATCTGCCCCGTGGAGTTCTCACTCCACATCTGGGTGGCTTTACTCAATTGCCCGAATCCCCCCTAGCTTGTACCAGCCACCTTGAGGCAGAACCTCTTGTCTCTTCATGTTCCAGACATGGCTCTTCGTTTGCCTGGTAACTACACCATGATGTGATGACTTGGGCACTTCCAACATCTAAACTCATGGTCTTTCCTTTTCTGCTGGTCTTAGTGCCTTCTCTGTCTGATTGGTATCATTGACCTATTTACAAAAGCCAATACCCTAGATATGAATCTTCTCCTGACATTCTCCCCAGGTTACTGCAATCGCCCACTAATGAGTTTTCCTGCCTTCGGTCTGGCCCCTCTGCTCACCATCTCCACATTCAAACCAGAGTGCTTTTTCTGAAAAACACATCTTGTCATTGAATTTGCTTGCATACTGTCCTTTAATGGCTCTCTATGACTTCAGACTCCCTGGTTTAGCTACAAGATTTTCCACAGCCTGGCGTCCTGCTCACCAAATTCCGCTCCGGCACTCTGCTCACCTGGTTCTTGCCCTGCCTTCCATGGAAGTACAGTGTGGACACCTCAAGCTGGTGGACACCACAGCTCTGTGTCTTTTGCCTAATCACAGTGTCTACCCACAGGAATGCTGTGGGCATTAAATGAGGTAATGCATGTAAAGTGTTTAGAGTGGTACTTGGCGCAAAGTACTCATAAGTGTTGGTGATAGTTATGATTTGCTTTTGCCTCACTAGCCTTGCTCAGTGAACAGAAAATTGTTAATATACTGAACTACATACAACTGGGGGAGGGAGTGTTCTTGCAGTACGTTTAAAAAATAAAACTAAATCAGACTGCATCTTGATTAAAGCAACACCCATTCTTCCGGAAATTAAATTGACATCAGCAGAATGATAGGCTGATGTGATTGTAGGGGAAACAGAATATGGGTTCGAAGTGCAGCTGGTGAATCCCTTCATGATTACTACGGTAGACCCTTGAACAACACCGGTTTGAACTACAAGGGCCCACTTACATAATGGATTTTTTTTCAATAAATACAGGACAGTATTGTGAATGTATTTTCTCTTCCTTATAATTATAAGGATTTATTAACTAATACTAATATTAATTCATAACACTTTCTTTTTCTCTAGCTTACTTTATTGGAAGAATACAGTATAAAATACATATAACATACGGGCGCCTGGGTAGCCCAGTCGGTTAAGCGTCTGCCTTCCACTCAGGTCATGATCTCAGGGTCCTGGGATCGAGCTCTGTGTCAGGCTCCCCACTCATCAGGCAGTCTGCTTCTCCCTCTCCCTCTGCCCCTCCCTCCTGCTCGTGCTCTCTCTCTCTCAAATAAATAAAAAAATCTTAAAAAATACATATAACGTACAAAATACATATTAATCGACTGCTTTTGTTATTGGCAAGGGTTCCAGCCAATAGTAGGCCATCAGTAGTTAAGTTTTGGGAGAGTCAAAAGTTGTGTGTGCAGACTTTTGACTGTGCTGGGGTTGGTGCCCTAACCCCTGTGTTGTTCAAGGGTCGCCTGTGTACTCAAACCAGTCACCTGAGATAATGTGTTTAAAATATCAGATTTATTGTCAGGAAATGACAGATGTTGGCAGTGATGCGGAGAAAGGGGAATGCTCCTACATGTTGGTGGGAATGCAAGCTGGTGCAGCCACTCTGGAAAACAGTATGGAGGTTCCTCAAAAAGTTGAAAATAGAGCTACCATACGATCCAGCAATTGCACTACTGGGTATTTGCCCCAAAGATACAAATGTAGTGATCCGAAGGGGGTACGTGCAGCCCAATGTTTATAGCAGCAATGTCTACAATAGCCAAACTATGGAAAGAGCCTAGATGTCCATCAACAGATGAATGGATAAAGAAGATGTGGTGTGTGTGTACACACACACACACACACACACACACTCACACAATGGAATATTATGCAGCCATCAAAAAACGAAATCTTGTCATTTGCAACAACATGACTGGAACTAGAGGGAATTATGCTAAGCGAAATAAGTCAATCAGAGAGAGACAAGTATCATATGATCTCACTGATATGAGGAATTTGAGAAACAGGACAAAGGATCATAAGGGACGGGAGGGAAAAATGAAACAAGACGAAACCAGAGAGGGAGACAAACCATAAGAGACTCTTAATCTCAGGAAACAAACTGAGGGTTGCTGGAGTGGTGGGGGGGTGGGAGGGGTGGGGGGGCTGGGTGATGGACATTGGAGAGGGTATGTGCTATGGTGAGTGCTGTGAATTGTGTAAGACGGATGAATCACAGACCTCTACCCCTGAAACAAATAGTACATTATATGTTAATAAAAAAATTTAAAAAATATTAGATTTGTTGATATCGTGAAAGTACTTGCACCCTCAGGTGCACACACATGCACACTTGACAGGATTTTTGTTAAAACAATTGTACCTCAAGAAAATATTTCTATAACCTTGCAGAGGAAAGGCTCCTAAGTACCAAAACAGGAAGGATCTACAAAGTAAATCTTTCCATGAAGATTAAAATAAAAACAACAACCCCTTGCTGATGGTGGCTTCCATAGTTAGTTGAGTCCCCATTTTTTTCATGAAGGAACTAACCTTTGTCAATCTCAGATGACACATGTGGGATCAGGAGAAATCATCGTCCAAGGCAAAGATTAGCTGAGAAAACCACAAAATATCAAGATAATAAGTTAGATCATAAAAGAAAGAGAAAGGAAGGAAGGAAGGACGGAAGGAAGGGCGAGAAAGAAATCTCACACCAAAAGAAGAGAAAGGAAAAAGGCAAAGACGGACCAGGAGACTAAGGAACACAGAGAAGTCACTAAGGCTGGAGGAGAAGAGAACCAGCCATCTATGTGGTCTCCAGGCAGGTAGGCAGAAAGCCAGGGGCTTAAGTGCTTTATTTTTCTGTGTTCATACCCTCAAATGCTCATCTCAACCGAGTTCCAAAATCCATTAAAATAATACAGCCTCCATAACTCAGATTTTAACTTCAAGAAGTCACATAGCCAGGCTTTATAAGGTTTCCCCATCCCATTAATTTCGCCTTACCTATACCAAAGAAATACTCCTACATGAAGTCACAGGGGGTTCGTCTATAACTGTGGGTCACCGGGATGCTGGCCTTGAACTGTGTGGCTTGATAAGGGAAAGGATCACGCTGCAGAGGCTGGCAGGCTTCCCTCTGCCTCCCGGCTTCTCTCTGCCTCCCTGGTTCTGTTTATTCCGAGACCCTCAAATCGTGCGGAAGGAGCCACAGCCTTGCCGAGAGGTTGCAAAGCTGGTGTGCGGGTGGCGGAGATTTTGCCAAGTCAGCAAACTGACAGATGGCAAATTGGAAAGCAAGCAAGGGAACGGAGGACACAATGGGGTTGCTGGACAACTGTAGGACACAACGCTGTTTGGTTTTAATTAACAATTTGGTATGCAAATCTAGTAAGCAATAGAAGAAGGAAAAAGACTCAACCCAAATCACGCAAAAACAGAGCTGGGAGAGATATTAAAAATAACTTAGATCCCCCCCACCCAAATATTTATCAAGGGAGGAGACACATGTCACATGACTTGTGTAAGGCCTTGCTGCTGACAAGTTAATTCAGTCCCTAGACATATAAGCAAATAAAAACAAACAAACCCATACATCAAGATTGCTTAGGATTAGTAAGTGATCACTCTGAATATAAAGACAGGAAAGCAGTCCCCTCGTCCTTCTGACAGGTGATGAGAAGATAATGTTAATCCTTCCTCCTGGAGGGAATAAGAGTGGAAATGGACCCACAGTCAGAGACATCACCTTTCTGAAACTATAAGTGAGTCTCCTTTAAGGATAGGGCTTTTTATGGTCATTGCAAGTGTTTATAATCAGGGAAGGAAAAGTTGGACAAAAAAGGCCAAAATGAAGAGGATCTGGCATCCCCCATAATTGTGGCTCTAAGGAGAGGAATGACAGGATCGCGTGTGGGTAATGTCCAAGTAATTCTGAATCGAATCCAAATCCCCTAGCTGCTATCAGGAAAACACTGTGTGTGAACTGAGCGGCCCACAGTCATCCACCTCACAGCAAGGGATGCACAGTCCTGTCGCTGCCCTTCCAGAATCCTCCAGTGTCATTGGCAAAGAGTCAGATAGAGGCGGCGGAAATGAGGAAGGGCGGAAGGGGGCTGTGAAGTTTGTATAAATCCTCATCTGCCGAGATGAGTGTGGAAGAGGAGCTGATGCAAATCTTTAAGATCATAAAGGCGTGGGTAGGGTAAACATGGGACTTTTATAGCCAGATGCTGTTAAAACCCGTAGTTTCGGAGAGGCTGGTAGAGGTGATGCCTTGGAGATGTTAGAGGTAAATTGCGGATAAATAAAAGTACCACTTAACCAGTCTATAATAATCTTCTGTCACTCATTACTTCAAGAACAGGTAAAGGCAGGGGCGCCTGGGTGGCTCAGTTGGTTAAGCGACTGCCTTCGGCTCAGGTCATGATCCTGGAGTTCCAGGATCGAGTCCCTCATCGGGCTCCCTGCTCGGCGGGGAGCCTGCTTCTCCCTCTGACCCTCCCTCCTCTCATGTGCTCTCTCTCTCTCTCATTCTCTCTCTCTCAAATAAATAAATAAAATCTTTTTTTAAAAAAAAAAAGAACAGGTGAAGGCTGAAAATATATAGAATTCCAAAGGGTGGCTTACGTAATAGCAGGTCTAATAGTTCCATTCTATGTTCTGAGACTAGATCCCTAACGTGTTGGGATGTAGACTGGTTTGAGATGCTATCCCTATACTTTTGAGTGTAGGGACATGGTCTTGCCAAACGTGCTCCAGTGAAGCAGAATACTGGGGTGGTTGGTCAAACCCAGCTCTGTGCTTCTTATGTTCCCCTGAAGAAAAGAGATTGGCGTATCATGTGGGTGTCCGGAAACACAACCTTTCAATGATCTGAAGGATTCAAGTTTGTTGCTACTGTCTTTCATAAATCCTAGAATACAGCAGGCTCTCTACCAACAAGTGGTTCCTTTGGTTTCTTATGCACTTCATTAGTGTCTGAAGAGCAGAGATCACCAGTCAGCCTTCAACCTGTGTGCTCATGGAATAGAAGGCTGTGTATTTTTCATCTTTGTGCACCACCCATCCCCCTCAGTCCTTTACATAAAACTTTTGTGCCTTTCCCAAATTTGGAGCTTACTGTTTACTGACTTAACGGTGATATATTTAATGTTTAATCTGCCTGAAGTCTTCCTTGCAATTCAGCTGATTCTAACTCTCACAGCCAAATAGCACAATCCCAGAACAAAGTTTCATGGAATGTTCGTTTTCTTTGTTATTTGTAATGTCAATTACTGATCTAATTAAACATCCATCTCATTGCATTATTAAGCAATCCGTATATTTTTCCCCCAATCATTGTGCCTTGAAAAATTTTGTCAAATGTCATTCTGAAATCATGATGCTCTCATTTGAAATCAAGATGCACAAGGTTTTGCTTTACCAATCTCTTCTATCAACTAGATGCTGATGTTGTTGGGGTTTGACTTTCCTTTGGTGGGCTCTTGTTTATCTCTCTTCTATTTATCCATTGTTCACCACCATGTGTTTAATAACTTTTCTAGAATACAAATAGTACAGTGCCTAAGAGAGATCGCCAAAAAACTTCGGTTGAGAGAATTAGCACTCTGGCTCACACACCACACTATAGGGCAGTCCCCTGGCCTGGACCTCAGTTAGTAGATCCTTTCCTGGGGTGGAGTCCTTCTTTCTGGTCCTCCCCATTCTTCTTCTTCCTCCCTTGCTTTCATGAACTTGTGTGAAGGGCTTATTATCTGCCTGGGGCTAGGGGGTGAAGGGAGACAGGGAGTGTGGCATCTAGTTCTGAGTAGCAATGTTGAGAGGGATGAGATTATACTGAGCAATCCTTTATATTATTATCCTACTTAATAACTGGCGCCAGTTTTGAAATTATATTAAGATACTGTATTTTATTTTTTAAGAGCGAGCAAGAGAGAGAGAGCAAGTGAGCAGGGGGATGGGAGGGGCAGAGGGAGAGAGAGAATCTTAAGCAGGCTCCATGCTCAGCGTAGAGCCCAATGACGCAGGGCTTGATCTCATGAATCTGAGGGCAAGACCTGAGCTGAGATAAAAAGTTGGATGCTTAGTGGACTGAGCCACTCAGGCGCCTCAAGATACTTTGTTTTAGATACTGTTTTAAGGACTTTAAAATCATTAATTCATGTACTCTTTTGTAACAACTTTATAAGGTAGGGATTATTATTATCCCCATTTTACAGATGAGAATACTGAGGCACAAACCCAGGGAGTCTGGCTCCATGGTCTCTGCTTTCAGCTGGGGTTTGACTTTCTTTTGGTGGGCTCTTGTTTATCTCTCTTCTATTCATCCATTGTTCACAACCATGTGTTTAATAACATATGGAGGGAACAGGGAACAGGGAGGGAACAGGGAAGAGAAGAAATATCCAGAGGCCAAATCATAACCTGATGCCTTTTTCAACAGAGAAGACAATGCAAACTAAATGAATGGGGAAACAAATAAGCACATAAGAGAGCAAAGACGCACAAAACTGGTCAGACTTCTCAAACTACAACACGCATACAACACATATGATAGGACTTCAGGTCTACAGATACCTCTGAAAGTCAAAAGCCTCTTAGGGTTGAGAAGCTACAACAGGGCACCCTCACTAGGTCAATCTTTCCCACAGATCTCCCTTCTTACAAACCCACCTGTATTGCACTAAAAACTCCTCCCCCTGCCCCTGTCCATCCCCCCTTTCTGTGCTCACTAGCCGTGGCAGCATGAAACCTCAGGCCACTTCTCCTCAATTTCTGCTGTGGGATAATTTAGTTCTCCTCTCCATTTTCCACAGATAATACAATCAGTGTTGCAATATGCCGCAAGTTTATTGCCGCATATTTATTCGTCACGATCTAGTCCACAATTTGTCTTTTACAATACCCCATGCTTTCTTCCACTGGAAAATGGAAATCTTGAGCAAATGTGCTCGGGGCATTGCCACGATTACACAGGCGGCCGGGGAAAGGACAGGAATGGGGGCATTGTGCAGACATCTGCGAAGTTCTAAGTACAAGCTAAGGTTGAACTGAATTTTCTGTTTAAGGAGATTCAGGACCCTTCTTTATTCATACTATGAAACATAATATGTGTTCTTAAGCCTTTTTTTTTTTTTCACAGCAGAATTCTTTTAGGTAAGTTTTGAAAGTTGCAAATATCCCTACCATCTGGGTACAGATCTTGAACAGTTTCATAGACAGTCTTTCACCTTCTAGAAAGCTGACTGTCTTACATAGCAAAAGAGTACCTGGAGTTTCCCAAATAAGTACTTTTCAGAGAGTGACATTTAATTGTGCAAGCCTGCGGTTCAAATATGCTTGGAGAAGTACATAGGAAAACTTTCAAGCTTCAAACTACTTCTCGAATAATAAATATAAAAGTGTTACTGGATTATTAATGTGGATGTCAAAGATAAAGTTATTGCTTGATATTTTAGTAATTTGCAAAACTGATCTAAATTCTTCTCTTAACTTACCTAAAGAAGTAAAATAAACTTTTAGGCCATGATCCCAAATTGGAACAGACAAAGGGAGGCTATCAGATAAGGCAGAAATATCAAAGAGTAATTATTGCAAAGTTTCAATTCCGTAGAGCTCCAAAAAGACAGAATTCATATGAAGAATACATATGAGGTTTTTGGCTTTTTACTTTCAGATCCTTCCCCCCCCACCCCCGCCCCAATGAAGCTTGATTCTCTCTCCAATGACAGGAAGGATTCCAGAACTATTGTGCACTCAAGTTTAAGGAATCCATTTCCCCTTCCCCAAATCCCTCCCTCTCTGCACCCCAGAGTGGCTATCAGGAAATGCCTGAGTGTACATGGTGTTCCTTTTTTCTGTGAAGGGAAAGCCTTCCTGATCCTTTTTATCAGTAGGAATATCTGAAAGGCAGGGATCAGATAATTCTCATTTCTAAATTGTGGGACTTCTATGAGCCAGTGCAACCCCGGATTTTGAAGAAAGCTGCTGGATGGAAAGTATGGGTGGAGAGCCCCAGAAGGTCAGCACTATTCTGAAACAGGATGCAATCCCTCAGACTCCTATTTTGTTTAATGGCATGTCTGTCATTGTTGATGAACAAAACATTCAATTTTAGCAAAGTATGTCATCCAAGAACTTCAGATTCAAAAGAAATTTTATTTTGCATGGGTCCCTAAATTAAATGTTCTTTTTCTATGTCTTGATTGTATAAATCTTTCTTTTCCCCACATTGAAACAATATTTGGCTTTCATGATTAAACAACACAGGAACTGCTATGCTGTAAACCCTCACTCCTCTCTTTAAACAAGCACGTTGCCTGGGAATCCCTACTTTGACTGAACACTGTAAAAGCACCTAATTTATATACGGCCAGACATTGCCATGACTATACAAAGAACAATGCCACCACTGGACTCAAATGGAGACTGAAAGTCAAAGGCACAGAAGAATCTATCAAGATCCATCCCGGCACCCTGAGTAATAGCGAGGCACCCTGGTGTTGTTGGCATGCCGACCATGATGCTCACAGTGCTAGGCTTGAGGCCAGCCATCCTGATTCAGTCCTCACAATAATCCCAGGAGATATACGGTGTTTTCTTCTATTTTGTAGCTAGGACAAAAAGTGCAGAGAAGTTAAATAATTATCTCTGGCTCCCAGAGCTGCAAATAGTGGAACTAGAATCCTGTCTAACCTTGAATTTCATGATTTTTCCCCCTAGTATATCTAGGTCCAGTCACCTGCTAGTCTGATAATAGTAATTGACATTGGCACAATGCTCCTCCCTCCTTCTTCCATTCTAAAAAAACCCTATGTCTCAAGGTAGCAAGTAGAGATTCCTTTAATAAAGGGAGGCCAAGTTCATCCTCCCAAGTCTAGGGGTTGAATCATGAGTGATATAAACTAGTCAACTTCATCTCATTTCCCTCGACTAATAATTGAGAGCTGAGGGGCCATGGATAAGGGGCCAATGAAACGTAAGGCAAAGACTGCTAGTCAAGACTTCTCTTTCAGAATTTAAAGACCAAAGAACAGGGATCTTTTGCTCCTGTTCTTTAATTTCTGCCTCAAATGTGGATGGACGTGATTCTTGGTGGTGCAGAGCCAGCCTGCAATGATGAGGCAGCAAGAAGGGGATGGAAGTCCATGTGCTAAGAAATAGTAAATGTAGAGATGAAAAAGGGCATTTGCCCCTGATGCCAGCATTGAGCAGGTAATTAAAGATCAACACCTGCCTTCCTCTAGACTTCATATTGGAGACAAGTAAGCACTTCATTATCTCGCCCATTAATAGGGTATTCTATTACTTACAGCTGAATACATTAACTGTGAATATAGCTATAAATCAACACCTCAGAATGGGCTCCTGGACTTACAAAGCCAAAAGCTTTTGTTTGTGTTGGCTCCTTAGATGATGCTGAAAACACCTGAGTCCACTAAACAATAAAGCAGAGCCACGTGTGCACCCTTCTCCTACAGACTTTTGATGAATAACCCTTTTCTAGACGGGGATATTTAAAACATTTTGCCATATGAGTCTCTGTTGTAGGCTTTACTGAACATTTTTAAATATCAGTGTAAAAATCTCCCCATTGTAACCCTAGCATTCTTAAAATATCTCCTTAACTAGAAGTCTCCATGTGCATAGGTTTAATGAGTGTTTACTGTGTGCTAAGCTCTGTGCTGAATATGGAGAATCAGAAATGACAAGACGATAGCCCTGCCTGAAGAAACCGAGTCTTCCAGTGGGTATGAAAATGGAAACAGTTATATATTAAAATGTCGGGAGCGACTTTTGCCTGTCGGAGAGGGGAAAGATGCGAGACAGGAAAGAGAAAGGGACATCGAGCTGGGTCTGTGACGTATATGAGGAAGAGCATGGAGGAGAAGCCGAGCAGGAGGCAATGAGAAAAAGGGAAGCATCATTTGTGCAGAGAGGGGGTCACAAAACAGCCCGGTGTGCTATGGGCAGTAAGGGGACTTGCAGAGCAGGCAGGATGATTCGAGATGAGACCAGAGCGGGTGGCGGGGCAGATCTTCTAAGGAAGCTCTGCTAAATTGCTTACAGTTTATCCTATAGACGATGCAAAACGACAGAAGGTCTTTACCCAGTGGAGAGAGAGGCTCAGATTTCAGATGATTCATTATTTCAGTATTTTTCTGTAATGTAAATATAATACGTAGTCATCTAGAAGTTTAAACAATACAGAAGTATATAAAAATGGAAAATTTCCTTGCCTTGATACCCATCTTCTCTCAGAAGAGCTCTTCGTAATACTTGGTGTGTATTCTTCTAGATTTTTCTTTTTGTGCATTCTGTATCACTTATTTTATCTATTTATTCCTTTGCTTGCATCTGTCTCTGTCTCCCTCTGTCTGTATATATCTATCGTTATCTTTATCTACATGTAGATATATATATATATATGTGTGTGTGTATATATATATATATAAAGATAGATATGTATCTTTTTAACAAAGATAGAAACACAAAGACAGGATAACAAATATAGGATATATTAGAAGTATATGTTTTGCCTAAGAGTATATTGTGGATATTCTTCCCTGCCAACACATGCAGATTTATCTCATCATTTTTAACATATATATAGTCTACACCAGGGCTTGGCAGCCTACAGGCCTAGAGGCCAAATCAGCATGTCCCTGTTTTTGTAAATAAAGTTTTATTGGAACACAGCCATGCTCATTTGCTTATGTATCATCTGTGGCGACTTCTTTTTTTCTTTTTCTTTAAGATTTTATTTGTTTTAGAGAGAGAGAAAAAGAGAGGGAGAAAGCGTGCATGCACACAAGGGAGGGGCAGAGGGAGAGAGAGAATCGTTAAGCCATCTCCATGCTGAGCGCGGATCCCGATGTGGGACTAGATCTCACCACCCTGAGATCATGACCTGAGCTGAAACCAAGAGTCAGAGGCTTGACTGACTGAGCCACCCAAAGTCCCCATCGTTGTGGTTACTTTCTTGACATAAGAGCAGAGTTAGGTAATCATGGCAGACATCATCCAGCATGAAAAGCCTAAAATATGACTACTTAGCCCTTTACAGAAAAAGTTTGCTGACTTCTGGTATAATAGGTAGGCATTAGAAAAATGTCATTGTTTCCATATTGACAGACACTTAAATCACCCAATTGTTTTGTCACAAATAAAATGGTAACAAATGTTTTGATATCTGTATCCTTTTAAGTGAGTAGAAGAACCTTCTAGAAGTGGATTTGCTGTATGAACAGATTATCTTAAACATTTTTTTTTTTCTTTTCTGGAGAGAATCCTGGTGGCAGTGTGGAGAGGAGTCTAAGTAAGGGATCTTAGGGCAAATGGGTCAATTAGGAGGCCGTTCCTATTGTCCAGGCCAGAGAGGAGGAAAGCCTGAAGGTGAGAATGGGCAGAGGTGTTAGAACTGAAGGAAGAAATATTGCGAATGCCACACTGGGTAAAGTCAAGGTAGAGGGGGGGTGTTAAGTGCTTCTGGGTTTAAAATGCTCCTGAAATCACAAGGTGGGTAACTCACCCCCTGAGAAAAAGGATAAACACCATCAGAAATGTGAACTTGAGGTAACACCAATTTCCTGAACATCACTTTTATGACACATTGATGTAAAACTAACACGTGTACTTTCATTTTGTGATAAGCGAGATTGTGAACAAAGGTTTGTAATTCTTTGTGTTACCAATGTTAGCTCTCTTAAGTCCAACACTTCCCGTATGGCCGTCAGGACCCTGCTGTCCTTCCACCTTCCTGCCCATTGTGAGCCTTCCCTCGGTCCCCAAGGCAGCCATCTTCCTTACAATGTTTTCTTCCCTCATCCACCGTAAAGGTGGACCACATGCCTGAGGCTAACATCCCTGAATCCTTCATACTGAGATTATTGAGATGTTTATTCGGGTGCTTAACTTTTTTTCGGAATCACATTTTCATAGGAAGTCACATATTTCCTGTGTATATCCTCACACCGCAAGTTAAACATATTTTCATATTTCGCTAAAATTGTTTCACTTGATGACCATTTCTCACAAAGAAATAAATTTTCCATGTCATGGGCATTACTGATGAAGCTCAGATCCACAGAGGGCCACCAAGTCATATATATATACACACTGATACTATCTAGGCTCTCCCACAGCCTTTGGAACCCATTCGGATCTAGAACTTTCATTGAGTTTGAGAGCAACAACATGTGACCAAAACAGAAACTAGTATATCTGACAATGCCGTAGGGGGTCAGCTGTACCCTTCAAGCACTGTTCAACATGTTTTAACACAGCACTTTGCTGAGTATTAAGCCAGAATGCTCTAAAATCTAAAATGCACTTTATTTTTTTAATTATTTATTTTTATTTACTTATTCAATTGACAGAGAGAGAGAAAGAGAGAGAGACGGAGAGAGGGAACACAAGCAGGGGGAGTGGGAGAGGGAGAAGCAGGCTTCCCGCGGAGCAGGGAGCCCGATGCGGGGCTCGATGCCAGGACCCTGGGATCGTGACCTGAGCCGAAGGCAGACCCTTAACGACTGAGCCACCCAGGCGCCCCCAAACTTCACATTTTAAAGCAAAGAAGATCCCGTGGCTATCTCCATCTGTGAGAACCAGAGTTCTTAGCTCTGGCTGACATAAGGGCAGCAGGGATGCATTTATTTGCTTGAGACCTCTGACATCAGATCCAGGGAACTGGGCGCTAGGGCCAAACAAAGCCCTTTTTAACGGCCAGCCAAGGGTGCCACAGGCAGGTGGTGACGCACAGTGTCCTTTGCTACCCACTGCCCTGGTTCTCCCCAGCCTGGAAGGGAAAAGCAAACGGATCCCAATCCTCACCGCTGCCCCGATAGAGCAACCGAATTGAAGAAGAAATTCAAAACGCTGATTTGCAAGATCATGCGGGACTTGTTCTGGAAGAAAAAAATCACTGCCGTTCTGGCCTGGCCCCCATGGAGAAGTAAGGAAAGGACAGAGTTCTAACACAGGAAAAGGTTCAGTCTGGGAAATGTTCTCAGCCCCCACATAAGCGATTTCCACAGTGTCTAAGGATTTCAACAAAGGAAGCCTCAGATACAAGAAAAAAAGAATTCAAAACTACTAACAAAAGTTTAGAATGGACAGTTCCCCCCTCTATTTCTTACTGCATGTTTTTTTTTTTTAACCTACATTTAGAATTCATTTAATCCTGCCCTGCAGTTAATTTTTTACATGTATTTTCGCCAGGTCGAGCTCTCCTCGAAGGCTCAAGTCCCGCTTTATTCATTTTTGTATCCCTCTCATTCCCCTGCATCCTTTCCCAACTCCAGAAACTACTAGGCATCATAACAGTTATATAATTTTACCCCTTTCTGATCGCTGCCAAGTCTTTGTTTTAGTATTTTCCAGAAAAGGCATTACCTTTAAACAGTCAGCTTGATGGAAAGCAATACTTCGGAAGTGAACGCTAATCCTGAGGTATGCTTTATGAGAAAAAAAATTTCTACTGCCAAATAGATTTGAAAAACGGGATATATGCTATTCTCCTCTTGGGTCACAATGCACATCAGCAAATTAAAGGCTCTGAGAAGAGCTGCAAGCACATCAGTTCTGTCTTGCTTAGCCCAGTCTTCCCTATTTTGTTGAGTAAGAGTACTTTTGTTGTTTTAATCATTTCTGTGGAAATACTCTGGAATTATTACACTTTAGAACTTTGCTACTTGAAGTGTGGTCCCCGTGGTCACCAGCACTGACATCACCTGGGAGCTTGTCAGAAATACCCAAGGTGACTCACACACATCAGTGTTTAGAAACACTGTAGAATACGCCTGAGTAAGCTCTGGAGTCCTAGAAAGGTTGTTAGCTTTGTAACAAGGTAGATACACCTGATTCCGTCCATTAAAAATTGTATGATCTCCTGCAAGAAAATACACATCTTGTGTGGTCATGGTAAACACAATACATAAATCACCTGGCACATGATAAATAATAAATTATAGGAATTAGTATTATTCATGCTCTACATATACTTCACTCATATATTACATGATATATGATTATAGTTAGTCCTTCATTTCAAATGATCACCAGAATTAATTTGTTAATAGTTTTGATTTTAGAAGGTTAGTATAACTAATGTTCACTATAAGGAAAGGGGAATTTCATAACTCCAAAAGGTCCCCTTTTACTTCTCCAAAGGAATTTTATTTATTTACTTTAAATTAAATTAAATTTAAAAATTTTAATTCTAGTTAGTTAACATACAGTGTTATGTCAGTTTCAGGTGCACAACACAGTGATTCAATACTTCCATACATAACCCAGTGCTCATCACAACAGGCGCACTCCTTAACCCCCATCACCTATTTCCCCCATCCTTCCACCCCCCGCCCTCTGGTAACCATCAGTTTGTTCTCTGTAGTTAAGAGTCTGTTCCTTAGTTTGCCTCTCTCTCTTTTGTCCCTTTGCTCCTTTGTTTTGTTTCTGAAATTCCACATGAGTGAGATCATATGGTATTTGTCTTTATACTCTCTAGCTCCATCCATGTGGTTGCAAATGGCAAGACTGCACTCTTTTTATGGCTGAGTAATATTCTTTATCCATTTATCTATCGAGGGACCCTTGGTCTGCAAGAATTGTTTTTACTACAGGGACCTACACTTTTGGAGGAATAGGACATTGTTTTACAGAAATTCCAGATGGTTCTCTGTGATTGTTTTCCTTTTCCTGCAGAAGAAATGGAGAACACAGACTTGTACTTAAGTCTTGAATCTGAAAGGTTTAGATTCCTGAAGGTCACATTTTATGCCATTAAATTAATAACCTAATATATATATTTTTAAAGATTTTATTTATTTACCTGAGAAAGAGAGAGAGAGAGAGAGAGAATGAGAAGGGTGGAGGAGCAGAGGGAGAGGGAGAAGAAGATTCCCCGCCAAGCAGGGAGCCAGACGTGGCGCCTGATCCCAGGTCCCCGAGATCATGACCTGAGCCAAAGGCAGACGCTTAACTGACTGAGGCACACAAGCGCCCCTAATCTGATATTTAATTAGCATTTCAACTTCAGTTTATCTTAGGCACGTATAAACATGATGCATTTAAAAAAAAAATCACACCAGCCTGATTTTCATGTTGCATGTAGGAAACATTTACTGAACTTTCATTAGAAAGAAAAATGTGCAAGTCCATTGGGAGAGAGGTGAAATTAAATGAAAAAAAAAAAGATTTGATTAGCAAGCAAAAATCTTCTGTCCACATTCCTATGTTTGCTACTACTTTATTTAATATAGATCCTGTGAGCTCTGTTTGTATTTTGTACCCACACATGCTTTAAATGGCCATAATTTTATTTTTTCCTTAGGATTACAGAGTCCTAGAAATTATGTGTTTCAGTATCTCTCTCTAATCTTCTTTCTCTATGCTATATTTTATGTATTTTTTAAAAGATTTTATTTATTTATTTGACAGAGAGAGACACAGCGAGAGAGGGAACACAAGCAGGGTGAGTGGGAGAGGGAGAAACAGGCTTCCCGCTGAGCAGGGAGCCCGATGCGGGACTCGATCCCAGGACCCTGGGATCATGACCCGAGCCGAAGGCAGACGCTTAATGACTGAGCCACCCAGGCATCCCTATTTTATGTATTATATATCACCAATTTCACACACATAATATATATGTATATATATACATATATTTTAAAGATTTATTTATTTATCTGAGACAGAGAGAGAGCAAGTGCGTGAGTGGAGGAAAGGACAGAGGGAGAAGGAGAGAGAGAATCTCAAGCAGACTCCATCCAGAGTGTGGAGCCGGACTCGGGCCTCAGTCTCATGACCCTGAGATCATAACCTGAGCCGAAATCAAGAGTCGGGTGCTTAATCAACTGAGCCACCCAGGTGCCTCGCATAATACATATTTTTAAATTCTTGGAAGGTCCTTTCCCAATAACCTCTCTTTAAATCTTGCAATATTTCCTTAGAAGTAGAAGAGACACATAGCATTTTTTTCATAGAGCACTTCAGAGGCTTCCAGGGGCTTGAGGGGCTTGCAAAGGAACACACAGTGGTTTACAAGCAAAGCCAGGATAAGGACTCAGGTGTTCTGTGTGGTTTTGCTGTTGCTGTTGTTGTTTGTTTTCCATTCTTCTACTAAAGCTACGATTGCATCAACACCAAGCCTTCTGGGATATGGTACAAATACACAATGAAATATCATTCAACCATAAAAAAAGAATGAGATCTTGCTACTTGCAACAACATGGTTGGACCTGGAGGGTATTATGCTAAGTAAAATAAGTCAAGGAGAGACAAATACCGTATGACTTCACTTATATGTGGCATCTAAAAAACAAAACAGATGAACAGAACAAACAGAGAAGCGAAAGACAGAAACAGACCCATAAATGCAGAAAACAAACTGGTGGTGGCCAGAGAGGAAGGGGGCGACCAGGAGTGGGAGTTATGGGCTTCCAGTTATGGAATGAATCAATGAATGGGGATGAGAGGTACAGCATGGGGAGGTCAATGCTACCGTAATAGTGTTGTATGGTGATGGATGGGAGCTACACCTGTGAGCATGGCATCTCATATGGAGATGTCAAATCACTATGTTGTACACCTGAAACTAATGTAACATTGTGTTTCTCCTGGAAAAAAACACACCCTTATCCCCCCCCAAACCGCAAGTCTTCTGGAAGTTTGATTCTCCAGTGTGGGGGTCTGCATGTTCTTAGCTGTTGGAAGCTAGCCTGCCTTTCTTACGTAGAAACCACGTCCCCATCTACCTGGCAGGAGGGTGGATGGGATCCATGACTGTGAGACCACGGATCTTGTTCCACTTGGGAGCCTCTGTATCGGATATCACAGAGACAGCGCTCTGTGAGATGGAGGGCAGGGTATTTTATGAACTCTCCAGCTTTCCCTGTGGATGCTTAACAAATGTCAAGCAAAACCGCAACCGACATTAATAGTTTACTGCATCCTAAAGTTGAAGAGGGTAATACTGGAAACTTCTTTATTTGCAGTATCGGTAGTCTACATTTCCTTATTATGCTTAAAGGACTTTGGTTATTCATCATGTGTTTCAATAAGCCTTGGCGAGACTTATGTACTGTTTTTTCTCTTGTTTTCTCTGCATTTTATTTTCTCTGTGCGACAACACAACCATTTGATGATAAGCTCTCAGAATTTCAGTTATTTATGCAAGCCATTTCTTCTTACTTATCCCTCCCATTTCTGGCATTTATTTTTGTTAAGAAAATACTCATTCATTTTATTAAGTTTATTTCATCCGCCAGTTTGATTCCCACCCCCTCCAAGTTTGACCATAGAAATGCATACTGAATATACTCACTGCTTGAGGGTCTTTCTACCACGTTTCATACATTCTTATATCGAATAAAATAGGTGAAAGTCAGAAGTTGGGTTCTTCCATCACAAAGCCACTTTTGGTGTCAGGTAAGAAGGAGACTTCAGTTTTTATGACCACCCTGACACCAGCAACATCAAGAAATTAAACTACGGGTCTTTCAGCCTCAAAATGTGTCTTCCGTTTATTTCTGTCAAATGTCACAGACTGTCAAAATAAAGTCTGCCTAGGTTTCTACTGTCTGTTGCTATAAACAATTAGCATCACAAGCATCATAACTAGAAACTAATAAAGCATTAACCGCACCTGACCCTGAACAGGACCTATTGCCATAGGGATGCGGACTTAAAAACAGCCAGCGAGGCCCAGGGGTCAATGGCAAAGGGACCTTCCTTCAGGTTTCCTAGGAGGCAATGGAGAGCAACAGGAAGGACGGAGATGGATTCCCAGGATCCATGAATAGAGAGAGGTCTGTAGAGAGGTTTGCGAGCTTCCCCTGCGAAAGATCAACATCTCTACAGAGAAGCCTGAGCAGCAAAACTGCGGCACCATGAGAACATTCTGAGTGAGGCACCCTGTGACTGGTACAGTTCCCTCATCTCTCAGATGAGGGCATAAAATGATGATCTCCAGGTCTCTTTCATTTCCAGACTGTTACAAGTTTATGTTTCCAGACAGGCCTAGAAATCCTCCCCTCCCCGCCCAGAATTTCCCAAGGTGTAGAGCATGGTAAAATGGCAGAAAAGGCTTTCTAGAGTCATATAATTTCATGTCAGTGGTGGCCAGTCAACTCTATGACTAAATTCCTTCACATGATCAAACTTGTTATCCAACAATAGGCAATTTCAGACTCATTAGACAAGACTCCTTTGAACAGTAACTATGTGGAGTATGTCTTCACCTGTTCGGAATTTGTCAAGCCAGGAGATAAATATGAGTAGTGGCTAGAAAACAGCCCCTCTTTGCCAAAATTATTCTATTGAGTTAATGAAGCCTAATTTATCAACCTATTATGCTATCGTTGGACATTCTCAAACTAGCAAAATTCTTTTCTAAGAAGAAAAACTGCATGCACACATAGGAAAGACATAAGGGATTCTGAGAAGTAGAGTTCCCACAGCGGCTGCATAAAACCCCTTGGATTCATTCCCTATTCCACTCTACCACCTGTCACATACCCAAGTCTCGTGTCCAATCCACAAAGCAGAGCAGCTGATCTACTCCGTGGACTCCCTGAGAAAGTAGTCCACCTCAGATGAACACTCACTCACAGTGCATCCACCGTACAGCCTCTGGGCTAATTCCTTCCTCTTTCCCTTCTGTTCTAATGGGAGAGTCTTCTGCACGCAAATGATCATTCTTCCAAGTCAGCATCAGTTTTATTACCCTTTTTGGTCCAAATTTTCAACATACACTTCAAGGCACCCTGTCATTAACTTACCATTTTTTTTAAAGATTTATTTATTTATTGAGAGAGCGCACAAGAGCACGTGTGATGGGGGGAGGGGCAAAGGAAGCGGGAGAGAGAATCTCAGATGCTTAACTGACTGAGCCACCTGGGCACTTGAACTTATCATTCTTAAAGAGGAATACAAAGCAATCTAAAAATAAATAAATGATTAGAGGTGGTACAGTAACATAAATCACTAACTGACACACAATGGGGAAGGAGTTGGCAGCATCGTCAGCTTATAATATTAATGGTCATCTTTCCCCCGAGGAGTTAATGGAATGAAAGCTCACTGAGGACAAACCTTTTAGGTTGTGTGTCTTTTCAATTCTTGGTGCCACAATCTAGAAAATAACTAATACGTTTTCTGTTTCCCTGAATATTGAAGGAATTCATGGGCATTCACAGCAGCACTTTTTCAGGAGGGTCCAATCTCCAGATGACAGAAAATAATATTTACCATCTTCCATTTCATAACACTTTGGTGCTTTCAAAGTACTTCACCATATATATTTGGGATTACTATTCGTGACACAGTATTGTAGAGATTTCTATTTCTGTCTAGACTATGCTGCTAATTGGCTACCTGACTTAACATAGGATGCATTTCTTTGAAATCACTCAATTTTAGGGGTGCCTAGGTGGCTCAGTAGGTTGAGCATCCGACTCCTGATTTCAGCTCAGGTCATGATCTCAGGGTCATGAGATCGAGCCCCACACTGGGCTCCACGCTCAGTGGGGAGTCTGCTTGAGATTCTTTCCTCTGCCCTCCCCCCCCCACTCACATGCTCTCTCTCCTCTCTCAAATAAGTAAATAATTCTTTAAAAAAAGTTTAAAATAAAGGAAACTACTCAATTTTGTCATCTGTAAAATGGGAATAATATTTCACAAATTAGCTGTGAAGTTTAGATATTATATATTCATGATACACTGAAAAGTTAAAAAAAGCTGTTTGAATGCTGGGCCCTCTTTTGCACGTCTGAAAGTGGTTAGTGCAGTACCCACTGAAATGCTAGTCAATGTTCATAATAACTGTGTCATGTTTTTCATTTACTGGCTCCCAATGCTAAGGCTAGTGCTTTGGTTTCGATTATAGGCAGTGGTGGTTATTTTTTGTTTGCATGTTTTCTTTGTTATAGCATGCTAATTTTCTGTACATGCACCTTGTTCTTGCAGAAAAATGAAAGAGCAAAAGGGAAAAAGGGAATAAAGTTTCTTCGTTCCATTTGCAACAAATTTAATAGCTTTCTTCTTAAAACCCTGTATTTGCTATTGCTCTTAAAATAAAAATAGACCTCAAAAATGCCACAGGAGTTTATAGGGGCTGTGTAATTATGACTGGAAAAGGATAATTATCTTTGCCACTTTTACAAAGCATCTTATAACAACAGGAAATTTCATTTTTGACACATTTTCAGCTTGTGATTCATTACAGCCCCTACAATCTTATGTGGTTCCAACCATCTCTAGCATGGCGGGTGGCTTAATTTTTTCCTAAAATTTAATACTTTGTCGTTTCATTTAATTTTACTTTGTGATCACTCATCCTACTTGCCAAAGATATAATTAACCTTAATCTTATATTTTGAGATTACAATTCCTTTCTGATTTGGTATCCTCTACAAATTTAATGAATGTGCTTATTATTCCCTCCTTCCCGTCACTGGTAAAATTATGCAGAAAGACTGAGAGGAGAAAGCTGAGCAGGGACAACTACTGGAAAATGTATTTTATTTTTCTGCAGTGTTAAACAGAGGCCCAAATTCTCCCATATTAACTAATGCGGACATATCATAAATGCCTTTATTCATTCATTCCATTGACCTTTATGATGCACTGCGTATGCACTATGCATTTTGTGATGGGCAGTGGGGGACTTTAAAAAGGGTGTGTCATGGATTTTGCTCTTAAGACGCTTACAGTTTATTGAGAAGTAACTTGTAAACCTCAAGGAATAATACAAAATAGAACAGAGGTGTGCCATAATGCTAGAAAAAGTAAAAAGCTGAAAAACTGTAGATGAAGTCATAATCAATTCTTTTTGGGAGAAAGATTCACAGAGTCTCATTAGGGACGTGATGGCTGAACTAGGATTTAAGGAGCTGCAAAGAGAGGGAGAGTTCTGGAAATCTGTCGGGTGTGACTGCCCACTGCATGTGTAGAAGGACACTACCCGAGGCTGGGGGATGGATCCCAAGAAAGGAGGAGCAAAGTAATCTTCAGAGCACACAAGCCAGGAAGAATTCATATTTCACCCATCCAGAGTGGAAAGGCCTCCTGACACCTGGGACATCTGGTAAAGCACTCTGAAGAAACCACTGCAATAGTAGGGCCAAAGTGACCTTAAACTAAAGAATTTCTGGGTGTCTCCTAAAAACTTTAAACACAAGTCTCAAAAAGATCAAAATGTTTCCAACTTAAATGCATCCCAGAACAAAGATAAAACATTTTAGAGGAATACAAAGTATCAGTACCTCATAGAATAAAATTCACAATGTCTGGCATCAAATCTAAAAATCCTCAGACATGCAAACAACCAGAAATGTACAATCCCTAATGAAGAGAGAATCAATAGAAATGGGCCCAGACGTGAAATCGTTAGTAGACAAGGACATTTAAGGAGCTTATACACACACACACACACACACACACACACACACACACACACAGTGTTGAGAAAGTAAAGTAGGAGCATGGCAACAGAATCACTCAAGACGTAGAAAGAAGCAAATCAAACTTCTGGAGACAAAATATACAGTGTCTGAGATTAAAAAAAAGAAGAATGGAGCATCAGTGAGAAGTGGGACAACATCAGATGGCCAAATAAATGGGTAATGAGAGTTCCCTAAGAGGGGACAGAATAGGGGGGAGGGAGGGAGGTAGACACAATGTTTGAAGAAATACTGACTGAAAAATTTCCACATCTGATGAAAACTATAAGCCCACAGATTCAAGAACCTCAAAGAGAAGAAATATGAAGACAAATATACCAGGGAACATCATAATCAGATTGCTTCAAACCAGTGATAAAGAGAAAATCTTAAAAGCGCCCAGAAAAAAACACCAATAATGTGGAGCAGCAAAGGTAAAAAAAAAAAAAAAAAATGACTGCAGACTTCTGGTCAGGGTCGATGCAAACCACAAGTAAAAAGAGCAACCCTTTCTGACTAAATGAAAAACCAGCCGTCCACTTGGAATTCAGTCAGAGAACCTATCTTGCAAATACAAGGGCAACATAAGGAGATAAAAGGGAGTTCATAAAGGTATGTAGATGAGAAGCGGTGATGTGAATTCAGGGAGCAGATAGGAAATGGGGCACACAGGGCCATTTGTGGAGGGGCAGGGCTGGCTGAGAGGGTGGAAGGACAGGTAAGCAGCAGACTGAAGGGCCCCTTGACTCTCAAGCCACAATAAACAATTTTTTTTCAAGCACAGTAGGCACTTCCATGTAAATTTTAAAATGGGATGCTATGCTGCCCCGTATTTTAGAAAACCTTGCCCTGAATAAGAACTGGAGAACCAACTGATGTGTCAAATTTTGGCACGTGCACGTGTGTGTGTATAAATACGTAGCATTATATATTGTATAGCAATATTATATATTACAGAAAAATGTAATTATTGAAAATATAAGTATTGGGGAGGCTGGGTGGCTCAGTTGGTGAAGCACCTGCCTTTGGCTCAGGTCATGATCCTGGGATCCTGGAATCGAGTCCTGCATCGGGCTTCTTGCTTAGCAGGGAGTCTGCTTCTCCCCCTTTCTCTGAATGCCACTCTGCCTACTTGTGCTCACTCTCTTTCTCTCTCTCTCTCTGTCAAATAAATAAAATCTTAAAAAAAGAAAATGTAAGTATTAAATATAAATATATCCATGGACAATAAAAGACACATCTTAGAAGTTGGTTACAAATTATTCCATGATGCCTATGTGAAAAAATAATGTCCTTACTCCTTCCTCAACTAAGTACTCAAAATTGTGTTGTAGGGGAAGAGCACGGGGCCGGCACTCATTTCCTCTGTGACTTCCTGCCCGTGCAAAAACACACACAACACATGGCACAGCCACACCCAGGTTCCCGTTTCAAAACCTCCTAGTTTTACAGTTTCTTTCAAAACAAATTGAAAGTAACAATATGATTACTGTTGCTATTTTTGTACACAGACTGAAGTCTCTGAAAAGACACGGTCAGTGTTGCTCCATCTTGGATGATAAAAAAGTTGGGGCGCCTGGGTGGCTCAGTCGTTAAGCATCTGCCTTTGGCTCGGGTCATGGTCCTGGGGTCCTGGGATCGAGCCCCGCATGGAGCCCCGCATCGGGCTCCCTGTTCCACCGGGAGCCTGCTTCTCCCTCCCCGACTCCTCCTGCTGTGTTCCCTCTCTCACTGTGTCTCTGTCAAATAAATAAATAAAATCTTTAAAAAAAAAGGTTGGAAAACGTGGTAGTTTCTCTAATCTCTTTTGTTTTGTGGTTACATGGCCATGATTTATTTGGCATACCAAAGGCCCCTTATTTATTTATTTATTTATTTATTTATTTATTGCGTGTACTTCTTTTCTTAAAGTATGACTGGTATCCATCTACATCCTCACTTCCACTTTGATAAACTGATACAAAACAAAAGCCCAGGTAAAATTAGAGATGATATATTAAAGAGCTTGTTCCAAAAAATGTGTTTTTACTGAGTTAACATCCAGCACAAACTCTGTTTGCATGTAGTATGAAGTATGAGTTTCCTCTCTGCTGACGCCCACAGGCCTTCCGGACCCTCTTAAGCAAAACACGGAGTTAGGAGGAAAATGCCCACCCCTGTTTTTATGATTCAGGTATGGACCCATTTAATAAATCTGAATGCTCGACTGCATACACTGTGGAAAAACTACAAGTTCAAGCGCCATGAACCTGATCATACGACAGTCTGTATGGCTGATTTCCCCGATTTCTTCGAAGAGATGCCTCAAGCTTTGAGTTTCCTGAAAGGAGGCCTTCAAGAGCCAGCTATGTGAGAACTGGGGGTCACATTCACCAAGTCCAACCTCTATTACGTGAATATTTCCAAAACAAAGTTCTCCACTTCTGAAATTCATCAGTAACTGCAATAATTGACCAAAAACCACAATAGGCTCTATAAGATGAGTTCTCCTAATGGGGAAAAAAAACCCCAATAGAATTACAAAATATAATCTGCCCTTTGAACCAGTTATATTCCAAACTGCTTTTAACAGACACGCCAATTAAAAAAAAAATCAAGCATTTAACAATCTCAATTTCCTGAAACTTGTGAGTCATGACGACAACTCCTAAAATGTCAGATAAATCTGGAATCATCTACATGTATGTTTTTATGTATTCATGTGCCAGTAAGCAATTGCCAACCATTTTCCACCTTGTTTGTTGGGGTCGGAAGGGGAGACACCATGCAAGGTACCATCCACTGACTCATTCAACATTCATGCACCAGGGATTTCATTCAATCAGGGTATCAGCTACAATATGGGGGATACAGAGCTCGATGCTGCAGGGGAGACACCAAGGGGAACAAAATATATCTCCTGCTTACCATTTAGAACACAAAGATTAAGAATACCGGATACAAAAGGTTATTTCATAATTACTATTTTGAGACATTTATTTAAAGTTTCAAGAGCTACAGTCCTTGGAAAGAATTATCTAAGGTCAAGGCAAGCTTTTCTGTATCCCCAATCTACCCCCAACTGGGGTCTTCAATTTGGATATTTCATTCTCTTTCTAAAAAAAAAAATCTAGATCGTTAGCTAACTTTTTATATTCCTATTTGGATTTTTATTTGGGGGGCGATACAGTCAGAGGCTAAGTTACATTGGTGACAGGCAAGAGAAAGTATTCCTCTGCAATGTGTTAGTCTTGATTATAATGGCCAGTGAGACTGGGCTGTCTCAGGCGTCCGTGCCAAGTTCAGAAGAGCTGTGTAAGATACTCAGTGTTATCAACCACTACCAATAATTGTTATTAATGCAACAAACTGCTAAGATCTAGCACTGTTTTATTGGGCAGTGCTGGGAATTATCTAATTCTACAAATTAACTTGGATTTTTTAACCGCATATAAGATGTTTGCAGTTGACTGACTACTTCTGACCTAAGAGTCACTCAGGAAGAGTGAGTGGCACTTAAACATCTACATTTCACCAGGATTAAGTGCTTAAGTCCCTGCTGCCTTTATTAAGGTACCTGCCTCCATTCATCTATTTCATGAGATGGACAAACAGAATGCATTAACCCTCAACATTCATTTACCAAATGTTTATTGAGTTTTAAGGTAAGAAAAGCAAAGGATTAAAATGGATTGCTTATATTGAACTTCTACTTTAGATAGCCCCTGGCAAGTACATAAAAAATAACTTTCACATCTACCATCCATTTTTTTTAAAAGATTTTATTTATTTGTTTTAGAGATAGAGAGCAAGAAAGCGTGAGCGAGCAGTGGGAGGAGCAGAGGGGGAGGCGATGGGAATCTGAAGCCGACTCCGTACTGAGCGCGGAGCCCGATGCGGCGCTCATCCCCACGACCAAGAGATCAAGACCTGAGCCGAAACCAAGAGTCAGACGCTTAACCAACTGAGCCATCCAGGTGCCCCCCCAATCCCAAAATTCTTAATAAGGATGTCTTCCCTATGGTTATTTTAAAATAGGGTGTATACACTGGATGGGCACATAGAGACTCATTCATTAGAGAAGGTAGGATATGTGAATTTCAGTTGATTTTCAGTATCTCACTCCTTGAATTAACAATCAAAGGAAGTCTGAGGTAAATATGAATTTGGAACTATTTCATGGATAAGGGAGATAAATTAAAAATCGCAACAATATCCATTTTTGTTCTCAAAAGCCGTCAGCACCTTTGTTTTGAAACTCTCAAAGTCCTTCACAAATAATATTCACAACACTGTCATGTGAGAGAAAATGGTATCTTATTCTCAAGTGAGAAATAGGAGGCAATAGCAAGGCATGTGGTCTATTTTAAATTCCATTTAATAGACGATTTATATTTACAAAACTCTCTAATGTTTACAAGTCACTTGTCCAATGCTTAAAAGTGCAGAGGATAACCCACATCTCAGTATTTCCTCCTCAGCAAGTATAAATAGTCTAAAATGTTTACCTTTGTGTAGTAAGAGGGCAGAAATATTATGTAAAAAACTCAGGCAAGAATAAGATGAGAAGAGAGTGAGGACAACAGTTCACTTATGCTGCCCACCGTGGGCACCACCATTTAACTGCAACTGGATGGTTCTAAACCTCAAGACTTCAGACAGAAAACAGGTCAGGCCTCGCCACCTTTGTTACACTCAGCATCCAGTTCATTCTTTCAGACCCACCCCCCACCAAAGTTTATCATTATTTCCATAACTAGTCTATTTTTCTTCCTTATTAGATATCGGGTAATAGAACAATAGTGATCCAATATACCCAAACATTTTAGGGCTATGCATTTTACTCTGTCAATACTGATTAGCCCTTCTCTGAAATAAATTGATAGGAGAACATACTCCATAGATGTAATTATACTAATCTAAGAGTTACTCACAAAGAGATAAAAATAATCTAATATGTAAGCTTTAATTATTATGTAACTGATATTTTTCACTTTGGTAGCATTTGATTTCAGTCCAGTTCCTCAATTCTCTTTATCCAGGCTGGTGCAAAATGAATAAAAGAAGTTCTCTCCCTCAATTCTAAGGGGTGTTGGAAACTGTGGGTTCATGCATGAACCAGCCTGATGATGCAGGGTAGCCCAAGATTGCATCATGATGCATCCAAATGTGTGTGTGAGGAAATCAAGTGAACAACACATAGTATCAAGAAATCTGTAGGTCAGAAAGACACATACCCTGTGAGGAGGGGATAAGAAAATACAGAATTTGCTCTCTTTAGTTTCGAAAAATTCCAACTTTCAAAGGTGGATTTCCAAACTGAATTTCACATATAACTGCCCCACCGATCCAGTTTTATTAGGAAGTAAGCTACTCTAAACAAGTGTACTTCCCCCCCGCCCCCGACAACTATGGCTTAGTCTTATAACCAGCACAATTTTTAAAAATTACAAATTTGGAAAAAAAAATTACACCTTTGAGGGGAACCTCATAAAAGGTGCTACAAACTTCTCTTGCTTCTTCTCATATGATTACTATGATCACCAAGGACCATACCTAGGGAATGTGCAGTGTTTCAGGGACTGCCTAGCTGGACGGTTCCTCTGAACAAAACAACCCAGTTCCAAACTCACATGGTTTTAGAGTTTCTTTATTGTTTTCAAGTAAATGTGTGGTACCCCTTCCCTGTACCTCTTCCTTGCTAGGCTATAGGCAGTCCCGCTCCAATCCTCAAGCTGAACTATACAAGTCTCTGGCTGTGCATTTTTCAGTCTGTTGCGAGCCAGGGTAGCAGATCATCAAGCTTCTTAGAACTGTTTGTAAATTGAGAATACACTGACTCCCAGGAGTGCCTGGAAGTTTTTCATTTTTGGCATAAAAATCAGGCACTTTGTTGCTTGGGTTTACTATATCCTAGATATTTGAGGTTCACCGATAAGGCACTTCCTGATAAGTGAGGTTTGATTGTGTTACTGAAATAAAACACAATGGTATACAAAATTCAGCCTGGGGTGCTGCCTGATATACCTAAGGTAAAGGAAACTTTTCAGAGTGTTGATCGCAACATCCCCCATGGTTTTGAACAGATTTCCTTCAAAAAAGAGGATAGAATCCTCCAGAATATTTAACCTGGTTATGGAAGCATTGATAAGGACATGCTTTGGATTCAGTTTTAAGAGAACAAAGAAAAGATAAATCGCATTAAAATTAAAGAGAATTCTACCTCAATAAAGTAGGAAAGTTCCTGTAAGCTTTGCTGGAACAGAAAAGTCCCTTAATCCAATCCATAATCCTTTTAAGACCGGGCAGGACAGCCTTGGGTCTGCACATTTTAAATTCATTAATGGTCTTAATCTGAGAATAAGACTGGGCATTTTTTTCCCCACCCTTAGACAAATTATGAAAGAAAATCTTCCTTCCACCTTCTGCCTCTTTCAGCCTCTGGGGGACTAGCCCATAACGCCTAGATTTGAAGTTTTTCTTCCTCACTGTCCTCTGTTTGGAATTACCCCAGGATCGTAGTTCCCTTCATGAACATAGCATTAATTCTCACAGATCCTGTTATGATTCTTTTTGTCCCGTGTTGCAGTGCGTGGATGGACTGCCCATGCTTCGCCCAAGACACATATCTAAAGCAGGATTTTCAGAACACAGAAATGGAAAAAGAAGGACTTGATTTGTTCTAGTGCTTCTCAGTGGGAAGCCAGTGACGTTTGGGACAGAATGACTCTCCGGGGTACTGAGCTGTCCATGTGCCACAGAGCACCCTGGGATCTCCGCCTCTGCCCCGAGTGCACAGTCATTGTGGGAAATTTGCAAATGCCTCCTGGAGGGGTGGTACCGGCCCCAAGCGAGAGCCATTTCAGACAGTGTGCAGTGCTGAAATGTCTCCAGGACAATCCCTGCCACCACATCTCAACAGCAACCATACGGTGAAAATTAGGACCTGGGAGGACCATGAAATCGTCGCTGAGGCAATATGTGAAGGTGTTTAAGTTCCAAATTATTTGTTCACATGGTACTCAAATATTTACCGTTTATAATCGTGGTAATCAAACACATTTCCTTAGTTCCAACCACTGCGGTTGAAAGACATTTGTTCAGAGTGTCTCCTAACTGAAAAATCCTGCATGTCTTATATAAACCCTGTATCTATACACATACACGGTCTGCATGTACCAATAACCTGGTGACTCGTCTGTATTGGCCCCCGGACTATAAAGCTCATTGAAGGCAGTCTTGTCCCCTGTGGTTGTCACTATAATCACAGTGTAATAAGCACAGTGTCTGGCATAAATACATGCTAAAAAGAAAACAAATAAGTGAGTAAGTGAATGGTCACAGCAAACCCTCTACCAACCATTCAAGACGCCTACAATCAATGGGCTCTGTCACACATGATTTATGATATTCAAAAGGTCAACAGACAAAACTGTCTACTTCTATTGAGTTACTTTTCTTACTTTACCTCCCCCCCCAAAAAAACACATCTTTTAAAAAAATCCCCTGGGAAATATCCACTATTGTTTTTGTAGCAACTGTGGTCATTTGCCAAATGACATCTTCCTCATCTAGAGGCTGCTTATATAACCCAGGGGTAAACTGAGGCTTTTCTGATGCTCCAACTTCTATAATCAACCATTCATTCAACAAAATATGAGATCTTACCATCTCTCTCTCTGTAACTATAAACATTTATATTTATATCTATAATCTCTCAGGCATCCCTCTAAATCCTGGGGCTGTGTCCTGGCGAATAAGCCAGAGACAACTCCTGCTTCAGGAAACTATAATGATATTTCCATATTCTAAGTGCCAGATTTCTTGGAAGAGGTTCCTAAGCTCACTCTAGTAGATTTCAGAAAGAATATAAATCATTCTAATCTTACACAGAGTAGTTTATGCCTTTGTAGTCTTGCCCTCTACCTTTGGCAGTTTATCAAAGTCGTTCCTCCAAACACATACTGTGCTGTCCAAAAGTGGCATTTTAAAAAACATCACCTATCTCTTTATATGTAAATATCAATAAAAAATAATGTATATCTTGAAGTTTCTCGTTCTCTTTACCAAGATCTGAAAAAGCTAACACTAACCCTGACCTTCATCCTCTTTCTCTTTGATTTCTGATGTGAATCCCACAACAGCTGAAGCCTGGTGAAAAAATATTTTAAAAATACAATGATCACATCTAATAGACAATCATAAGAATTTCAGGATTTTCCAATTTAGAAAAACAGCTTAGGAAAACTGGCATGGTTAACCTTTTCTATTTGTTTTTAAGAACGTTTGAATGGATAAATTTAGAGGTTGTTTGTCCTAACTTCACTTAATGTTATTTCATATTTGAAAATGGAAAACAAAATAAATCCTTACAGTACTTACCCTATATTTTTGTTGGCGATTTTTCAATTAGGAAAATATTTAACCAAAGTGGTATTTTGCTGAAAGTCAGTATTCTCTAATTCTATGATACCGAGAACTGGAAGCGATCGTGTAAACGGTTTATTCTCACTCCTCGTTTAATAAAAAGAAAACCACAAGACTATATGCTTGAGACAGGCTTGACTCAAAAGCTTCACAAGGAGGCAACTTCTTTGGACCTGTGTGTGTTCTTCCAATCTCCCCACAGAAGACTAGCAGCTCAAGGAAAATTCCTTGAGCAGAAGCATGGCTGTCCAGCCACCTTCCTTGCTGGGGTACACAGCTTAGTGCTTGTTCTTCCCCAGGGCACTCTGCGCGGACCTGACAGATGCCACTTCGATGCCTGACCCCAAATTTCCCACCTTTGCACCTCCATGTTCTTTGTACTTTGCATGCGCTGGAATGATACTAACTAGAGAGACCTGGAAGATGATCTCACGAAGTCAAACTCACTGACTTGGAACACCCCTCGAAGACCTTTATGCGAACAATACCTAAAGTTCTGCTTTCCTTGAGCTCTTGAACTCCAAGGGATCTTTTGCTAGAATGGCTTAGCATTCCCTATCTAACACATAGTCCTGGCGGACTCTTCCAGCAAATTCATTCTCTTTTGTGTCTTGCCACATTACTTTAAAGTAACAATGTGTTATTATTATAGCTCCTAGTTTTAAATGCTTAGTCTGTGCTCCACCCAATGTTAAACACTTTGCCTGGATCATATTATTTATTCACACAAACTCCCTCAGGTAGACTGTATTGTTGACCCCATTTTGTAGATGAGAACATTGAGGGTCCTTGCGTAACTTGGATGGAGCTGAGATGAGAGTCCTTGTCTGTCTTGACTGAGTCTTTCTGTTCTTTCTTCTGACCTGATAATTGTTTGTTTCTGGGGAGTTACACTAGCTGGTTATATAAATGGGCAGTGGCCCACAAGTCCAGCACCTAAAAGAAATGATGTCAGGAATAAAAACATTTTGATAAGATTGTCTGTAAGAATCCCAGAAATACGAACTTTGTCGAGAGGGTTGATGCCCACTAGTTCTTAGGCTCATCAGCACAAGTCAGTTTAAGATGAGTGATGTAAATTGCAGATTTACACTGCAGAAATCCAATGGCAGACATTGACAGGTGGGTTGGCACCCTTGTTTCCCTTAGGGCAACACAGAAGACGCAAACAGAAGATGGTAGTGAGTCTTCGATGCATCTCCCCTCAAGGGGTAATTATTTTACACATCTTGATTTGGCATCTTATCCTTTGTTAAGGGTAAGATGAAAGAATCCATCAGGAGATATTTGCTGTGGAGAACATGTTCGGTGATGGCAACGTGGAATCCTTGAATGGAAAGTCCTCACACAGAAATGGAATTTGAAGAGCTGACCAAATAATGGCAGCAACACAAGTTATTAAAAAACTTCTAAATAAATTGCAGAAATATATTTCATATATTTCATTATATATTTTTCCCATTTCATTTTTACAGCCTTTCATGTACTTTCTTCCAAGCACATTTATATCTACTTGTCTATCATTTATCATTTCTCCATTTATATCCTGCACACATTTACCAAATCCTGTTCCAGCTAGTCTGTCAACTAGGCTGCAAACTCTGATGCTGAGTTACAGGTACCAAGATGGGGCTACATACAGATCAGAATGGATAAGAAAGGCAGTGTGCTCCAGAAGAGAGTGGGAGGAAGAGATGTCACAAATGGGTGATATTTAAGATAAAACTTGAAGTAACTGGATAAGCATTATCCCCATTAATAAAAATTCCACCTACAAATAATCATTTCTTTAACAGCCGTCATAGGCTATCCTAACCATTAACAGAGACTCAAAGCCACCGTGGTCTTGGCCTCTTTGTATCATTCACAAAGGGCCTTATAACTCAAATATCTTCTTCCCATCTGGGCAGGTAAGTTCTTTAATACCTCAAATGGGCATTTTAGAACCCGAAGTCAGGATGTCCTACCCGAGTAATTTCTTTAATATCTTAAATGGGCAGTAAGTTCTTTAATACCTTAAATGGGCATTTTATAATCTGAGGTCAGGATGTCTTACCTAAGTTTTAATTTTATTTACAATAAAAATTCTTAAATAACAAATACAGTCATTCTTGTTAGTGATTAAACCGCCCTTGTTAAAATGGGCTTCTAGCACCCCAAAGCTCAGATGCCCACACACTATGCAAAGCTACCCCCTGAAACTTTGTGCCAAGCACTTTAGAGTTTGGAGTGATCATGAGAACACTTCTGCTTTCCTGCTTTAGGATTTGTGGGGCATAATTCAGCATGCACGGCGGTCTGATCAAAACCAAAAGAAAAAAAAAAAACAAAAAGAGAGATTCCATTGAAGCTCACTACTGCAAAGTTGTCAAGGGTCAAAAGGTAAAGTTTCACTACTGGTAATGATTCCTCTTTCTTTACCAAGTAGTGCCGAACCCAAACCCACATTTTATTAAAATATAAAACAAATCTTGGGGGGAGGGAGAAAAGAAATATGTACCTGGCCTTCTGAACCTGTGAGAAACACCGTCTGTGGTCTTGGCAGCCATGCTGCTCATTGCGTGGGCTTTCCTCACCTGGACTGTTACAAGGAATCATCTTTCTTATGCATTTCAGTACATGGTGCTCTTTTCTTTTCTTTTGATTTTATTTATTTGAGAGAGTGTGTGTGCACCAGCTTATGTGCACCAGGGCAAGCATATGAACAGGGGGAGAGGGTAGAGGGGAAGGAAAGAGGGCCAGAGGGGTGAGGGGCAAAGGGAGAGAGGAGGGGGAGGGGGAGAGGGAGAGGGTGAGGGACAAAGGGAGAGGGAAGGGGGAGGGGAGAGGGAGAAGGTGAGGGTGAGAGGCAGAGGGTAAAGGGCAGAGGGAGAGGGAGAAGCAAACTCTTCACTGAACAGGGAACCTGACACGGGGCTCGATACCAGGACCTTGGGATCATGACCTGAGCCAAAGGCAGACGCTTAACCCACTGAGCCACCCAGGCGCTCCTACTGATGCTCATTTCAACACCCATTTTCAGAGAGTTGAACCTCTTTCAAAGAGCTGCAGGTACAGCCTTGGTATTCCACAGAAATCATTTTCCCTCAATAAAGCCATCTACTCAACACGAAGGTCAAGTATTTCAGCCCTGCCTAAATCTACACAAGGCTAACTCATAAAATAAAAGGCACACCAGGATTTGCATAAACCTCCTTTGTCTTCTGGAAATTGTTCCTTGTTTAATGACGCTGGAGCTTAAAGGCTAATTATATTTATCAAATAAATTCAATCCATCCATTTTGGACTAATCACATATTCCCTGGCTGTTCCTTCTTTCCTTCCTAACATCGAAGCGACAATGAAACAAGATATATGCAAATTGATTCCAGTTAATAACTTCATAGTTTGAATTTTTCTGACCTAGAAATTGACTTTCACACAGAATTTACTACTTAACTGTCCCAACATTTCATTAACTGAAAAACACTGTATATTTAAAAACTCGATGGAATTAAAAAGAGTCAAGGACAGATGGGTATTATGATTTATCCCTTACTAGAATAAGAGCTGAACAAAAGCCCACCATATGACGGTAGGTTGATCAGGCTGAGAATGAGAAAAAAGTGTCCATAAAACCCTGCCTTCACAACGAGAGAGAACTGATGTTTGGAAAGTCAAAATAAAATAAAACAAAAATGAGGACTGTGACTCTCAACATGAGAAATAATGATAAGTAGTTAATACCCAATACATTTCAAAGTAGTGCAGATAATGGGTGAGCGTGTGCACATTTTCTTCCTGAGTGATGGTTTAAGATACCCCCATAGCTGCTAATCTAGTACAATTTTACAAAACAGAGAAATCTACAGGTGTCTACTCAAGTTAAAATAACATCATTTCCTTATTCCTATTTTGACAGTAGTCCTTTGCACATCACTATTCCTACAGGAGTAAAAACATTATTCTGCTTGTAAAATTGATTAGAAACATTTTATCAATACATTTAAAATACCGAGCACATTACACATTCTCAAAGCAAAAACTCTGTGCCCTGTGTTTTCTCAAGTTGCTCTCCGCATTTGACCAAAAGGTGGAAATTTGATAAGAAAAGAGGAGCAAGAATGGTTTGGAATGGAAGGATAATACATCACCACTCTTCTACAAAAGCTTCCCAGTCCCAGGTTCCTAATCAGAACCCTGTGAAACTTTTAAAACTCGCAAATGTCCCAGGATTCTGATGGACATTCTGTGCATCTTCAAAGTGCTCCATGGGTAATTCGATGGATGTCTTAGAGTAAATGCACTGCAAAATTAAGCTGAATGCTCCCACAAGGCAGGGATTTTTGTGTATGTTGTTTATTGCTCTCTAATTAGCTTCCAGAACAATGCTTAGTAGATAGTAGGTGCTTAATAAATATTTGTGCCATGAATGACATGAGTTGCTTGGTAAGAAAACAATTGTAGAACTCGGTCCATTTAAGTATATGGAAAGTCAAATAATTGATGTTTTTTACATCATATAAGAATAAATTTTAATTTTTCCTTTTATTTCATCCATTATCCACAGAAATGAGCCAAACTTCTTGCTAATGGATTGAAATATTTGGAGCAATACACATTAATCTTTAGTAAGGCTTTTAAGTCTTGGAGAGCAAACTGACAAAATCTCTTTATTTAATTTTTTTGGGGACCCTTCATACTTATACCTGCATCCTGACTAGGGAGAGAATGAACTACTTAGAAAGAGAACTGATATTCATTGATGAGGTGGATCAATCTTCATAACAGCATTCCAAAGCTTCTATGACAAACAGTATTAGCGGGACCCTTCCAACCATCTCTGCATATTTTGCTTTACCCATCAAGTGTGCTTTCTCATGGCAAGCTAAGCAGAGGTCAATGAAAGTAACCATTACTTTGGGTAAGAGCTGTTTGTCCTTAGCCAAGTTATTTAAATCTCTGAGTCTCAATTTTGGCACTTGTAAAATTACACATGTAATAAAGTGTTTTAAAAATTAAATAAAAATTCATGTGACAGGGTCTGGCACAGAACAGACATGCAAGAAAGGTGGCTTTGCACTCCGCCTCTATCAACACAAAGAATAAGTTCCTGTTTGATTGTGGGGAGCTCCCTTCAACAAGCTTTAAGGTATGCATATTCCTAGTTCCTGCAGCTTGTGTTTTTCCAAAATGAAATACTGCAATTTTGTCAGTATATGGGTAATGGTACTCAGGAATAGAAAATACGGGGGTATTTCTGGATTGCCACCTTTTCTCCCCCCATATATTAAATCAAAATGGGGGAGGGTGCCTGGGTGGCTCAGTCAGTTAAGCATCTGCCTTCAGCTCTGGTCATGATCTTGGGGTCCTGGGATTGAGCCCCACGTTGGGCTCTCTGCTCACTGGGGAGCCTGCTTCTCCCTCTCCCTCTGCTTGACCCTCCCCCGTGCTCATGCTTGTGCTCTCTCTCTCAAAAACAAATAAATAAAATCCTTTAAAAACATAAATCAAAATGGGATTTAGTCACAAGTAAGTTGGATCAGTTTCTTTAGGAACCAAGTAAAATGAGTAGTTAACTGTGACACCTGAGGGTCCAGCTCTGTGGAGAGAAATGTGAATATTTACAAGGTACTCACCTTTCAAAACAGATCATTGGTTTAGAAGGAAAATTATTTAAGGCCTTCAAGGCAAAGAAGTCAGACCCATCATATTATGCTCTCCCAAAAATGATAACGATAAGTAACATTAAACACAGGCCTTTATTTATTTAAGGAATATTTTTTTCAATAAGAAGAGGTACCTATAATCTTTCCATAACGTTGACCTGTATGTCTTGGGTGACCATCGCTTTCAACCTCGTCGATAGTTACTATGTACATCAGTTAAGCCTCCTCTTCTCCAATTTAACCTACACTGTATTGCCAGTTACTTTTCTAAACGATGTATCCGATCATGTGACATTCCTGTTTAAAAGCCTTCGATGGGGCGCCTGGGTGGCTCAGTCGTTTAAGCGTCTGCCTTCGGCTTGGGTCATGATCCCAGGGTCCTGGGATCGAGCCCCGCATAGAGGTCCCTGCTCAGCAAGGAGCCTGCTTCTCCCTCTCCCTCTGCCTGCCCGCCTGCCTACTTGTGATTTCTGTCAAATAAATAAATAAAAATCTTAAAAAAAAAAAGCCTTCGATGGCTCCCATCTGTTTACAGAACAAACACTAAATTCCTTGGCATGTTGGCAAAAGATGTTAGCAATCTGGCTCCCCAAGCTGCTTCTCCAACCTCACCAGGTGGCCCTTTCCCACCCCCTCTGCACTGTGTCCTGCCATACAGCCACATCTGACCCCACTCCCAACACTCTGAACCTCTCTTTGTCCTGTGTCCTGGCACCAACTCTGTCTCTCCGCCTTCAGTGTCCTCCACCCCGATTTCTGCTCCTCAATCTGATGCAAGTTCTTCACGATCCAGCCCAGATACCATGCCCTCTGGGGCAGCTCATCGTATTCCCTTCCCTCTCTGGGCTGCCACAGACTTAAATGATTTATGAACTGAAGACTTCGTCATGGATGTGCCAATCCAGATGTCCTCAGCCTGGCATTCTTGATTCTTGTATCTAGCTATGTGCCTCCTTGACCTCTCCCTATGGTTGTTTAATAAGCATCTCAAAATGAAAACCACTAAAACAAATCCTCCCTTCCCACCTGTCTTCCTTCTCAGTAAAGCTCCGCTTGCTGGCTGCCTTCCAGCCACATGGCCTCCTTGATCTTTCTTGAACTAGCCATTCAAGCTCCTGCCTCAGGACATTTGCACATTTCTCTCTGCTGGGAACATCCTTCCTCTCTAGCCACTGGCCCCTCCCCCTGCTCCCCCAGACCTCTGCTCAACTGCTGTCTTCTGTGAGGCTTTCCTTGACCACCCCTACCTAATTCAGTGACTCCCTGTCACTACCCCCCATGCATCTTCTCTTTTTCTAGTTTTTCTATTTTTCCCTATAGTATTTATTACCTACTTATATGCTACATATTGTATTCTTTATTTTTGTTGTTGTTGTGCCCCTGATCAGAATGTAGGGTTAACTGCAGGAACTAGGCCAGTTTTGTTCACTGCTGAATCTCTAGGGCCTAGGGGCCTATGATGGTGCCTAGGACACCAAAATATGAACACACATTGAATGATGTAGGTTTTAATTGTACCATTAAAATGGAGGGCACCTATGTCAAGATTTAAATAAATAAAAATAATTTGACTCTTAAAAAAATAAAGGCACCGAGGCAAGGAGAAATGGAATGATCAGTTCTGAGTAGCCTGGAAAAGGAATAAAACTTGGTGGTTAAGAGCATAGGCTGGGATCTGGGCTCTGATCCTGGCTCTACCACATACTAGACCAGTGGCCCCAAACATATGACCAAGCCTCTCTGTTCCTGCTTGTTTCCACGTGAAATGGGAGGAATCAGGTGCCTCATTTGAAGGCTGCTCGAGGTCTAGCAGGTCCTAACTGCTCAGTCAAGATCAGCTGCTACTATCATCAGATCCAGCTCCCAGGATTCTTATTTTCAGGCCACCCCCACTGAGCTCACACCCTCTATTTCCACAGTTCAGTTATCAAGGAATGTACGTCGGGCGCTCTGTTAGATTCTGGGAATTAAACTTCAAATGAGAAAAGATCCCTTGCCCTCAGAGACCGGACACTTGACCACAGAGGGGACCAACACATAGAGCCTGATGGGCTAGAATTTCAGTTCAGGGAGCGTGGCAGAGGAAGTTTGTTGGAACGCGTGATGCCTGCTCTGACTCCTAACAGGTGAGTAAGAGTTAGACATACCAGCTTCAGATCTATGCTCTGGGTAACCCCGGACAAATTTCACAATTTTTACGATCCTCCAGGCACCTGCTGTAAGCAGGGAGGCACTGACCCAAAGTGCAGTCCATGCTCAATAGATATCAGTGCAATGACAGCTGTTGATCTCATCATTAGTTTATGATCACTCCGAAAATGATTCAAACCCACAACCCTCTAAGAAGGAACCATGGAGAGCTTGTGAGAGAAATCACTGTAGCCCCGATCACAGTTAAAAGCAAAGACATCTCCTCCCTCCCCCTGCCCCGGATCCCCAAGAAAAGGAAAGAAGAGAAAAATTGGGGGAGAGAGAGTCAGGATCACTGGTTGAGCTGTCCCCACCCTAACTTTGTTTTTTTCTTAAGGGTCCGTCATTTCTGGAGGCTAAAAGCCCTTTTGTAAGTGGTGTTAATTAAAGATGGCTTTTCCTTCCAAAATATTCAAGGAATAAGACCTTGGTTGGAAGGACGCCCAAACTGTTATTATGCCATCTGCAAATAAAAGCCAGTGCATTGAAAGAAGAGAGGGAACATGTGGAGTAAGCCTTGAAGGATAAAAGGTTAAAACTAAATCACACTAAGGCACAGAGATTTGGTAGGAAAAATGATAGGTTTGTGTTAAAATCCCACCTGAGCATTTGCTAGGGCCAGACCCGGGGCAAGTTGTTGATGGCACCTAGTTCTCTCGTCTGAACCAGGACAGCAACACTTTTCAGGCTGATGGCATAGGCTGAATTAAACTGTAGGATAGAAGGGAAAGTCTGGTCCTCAGTGCCCCAGCCACGCACACTCTCCAAAGATGTGGGTGAATGCATCAAAGACTGTTGACAGAGCTCCCTGGACTGTATTTGTATATTGCATGAATAAAACCCAATTTTTTTTCCATGCATAAATATTATTAATTCAGTCTGTTGTTCTTTGATACAAAATGTTCACCATAAAATAAGTTGTAAGATGTATGAAGAAACAAGTGAATGTGATTCTTGCCCATGACAAGAAATAGTCGATGACAGAAGTAGACACAGAGAGGGTCCGATTTTAGAATTTATCAGGCAGGATTTAAATGATTATACTAAGCATATTCAAGGATCAGTGGATGCCATGCGGGAACAGGTATGGAATTTCAGCAGAGATGGGAATTTTTTTTCATGTTGGGGGAGAAGAGTCTAGAAAGTCAAAGGTCAGAAGGCAAAGACACTGTTTGTAGGAGTGTGACTTCTTACCTAAGAGCAGAGCCTTCTCTAACACTATCCTTTGGAATTATCCAGATTTGAGATGAAATATTCAGATTTTTCACAGATGCAAACTGACTTGTGAACTTATGAGGTCAGAAGTGATAACTGACCTCTTTATCTTTTTTTAAAATTTTTTATTGTTATGTTAATCACCATACATTACATCATTAGTTTTGGATGTAGTGATCCATGATTCATTGTTTGTGCATAACACCCAGTGTTCTACGCAGAACATGCCCTCTTTAATACCCATCACCAGGCTAACCCATCCCCCCACCCCCCTCCCCTCTAGAACCCTCAGTTTGTTTTTCAGAGTCCATCGTCTCTCATGGTTTGTCTCCCCCTCCGATTTCCCCCCCTTCATTCTTCCCCTCCTGCTATCTTCTTCTTTTTCTTTTTTCTTAACATATATTGCATTATTTGTTTCAGAGGTACAGGTCCGTGATTCAACAGTCTTGCACAATTCACAGCACTCGCCATAGCACATACCCTCCCCAGTGTCTATCACCCAGCCACCCCATCCCTCCCACCCCCCACCACTCCAGCAACCCTCAGTTTGTTTCCTGAGATTAAGAATTCCTCATATCAGTGAGGGATAACTGACCTCTTTAATTTGGTGGTGGGAGAAGGGAAAATGTTTCTCGGCAAACAAATGTAGGCTGTGTTTCTTTTTTGCTTTATGAGGGAAACTGTAAAATCTTAACTGTAAATCTCCTCTACACATGGAGTTCATGAGTAAGAATATCGTCTTTTGGAGACACGTCCCTTCTTCCCAAACAGATCTCCACCCCCAGGTTCACGGAAGTGTAACTGACAAATATACACTGTGTTTCTCTCGGTTGTGGCTGGGATCAGAAATGACCGGGCTCACTTGATGGGTCTCTCAGTAATCTCATCGCCACGTTTCATGGAAGTGTCATGTTGATAAGTTTGCATGAATTTTACTAGGAATTGATTTTCCCCAGCAAGAAAACATCAATGCTAAAATGATTAAAGGATATTTATGCTTAACTGGAGTTTACTGAAAAGAATATACTGAGAAAAGCACCTGGAATACAATAAAAAGTGATGATAAATGGCATCCAATGGTCACTTGCCACTAATATAAAAAAATTCTGTTTTTTGGAAAACTGATTTCAACTTTGAGTGCAAACTGTAAATAAAATGAGCAGTAAAATTGAGGCATCCTCATTACATAAGCAAATGCTAGAGTTTCCATTTAAATAGAAGTTATTTTTTTAAATTGGTTTTACTTTGGGCCCCAAGTCATGGCTTCAATTAAATATTACTAGGCATTGAACATATCCCCAAACTGTTTCCCCTTTCAATAAATTATAGAAACTGGTAGCTTTCTAAAAAGATCTTTACTCAGTAGGCACAGTTTAGGTAGAGCCAGATGATAGTAAGAATGAGTAACACGGGCTACAGCAATACTGATTTTTGGTTTTCTTTCAATTATCACAGGGCCTAATTTTCCAATGAATCTTGTTAGAAATTTAAAAATGACACCAGACTCTTGTTTCCTTAATATTCAGACTTGCAAAATGTTATTTCTTTTATTTGCTTATCTACTACTCATTAAATGAATGTGACACACATTAAGATGGTGGTAGATTAAACATGGTCACAGATGATTTCCTGTCTTTCCCATCGTGGGAGAGTGTATTCCTTCAGCTCTAGAATCCAGGCTGGACTTGTGATTTGCCTTGACCAGGAGGATGTGACGGTCCTCACGTATGTGACTTCCAAGTTTGGCTGTGACGAGGCCTGTTTCTGCTCTCCCCCTCTCAGACTGGCAAGACTGTTGGCTCAGCCATGCAAAGGGGAACTGAGATGCCTTCGGGCAGCCCCGCTAGTTGCCATACAGGCGAGTGAGACAATCTTGGGCCATCTGGCCCCAGCTGGATCCCAGATGCCTGCAGCTGCATGAGTGACCCCAGGCAGGACAGAAGACCTGCTCAGCTGCAAACAGCCCAAAGTGCAACAAAGTGAGCAGTAGATGGTTATTACCCATAGTCATTAAATTCTGGGGTGGCTCTGCAGCAACGGGTAACTGTGAGAGCAGTTCTTAAAATAATTTAAATGACACAGAGATTTTCTAAAATACATCATTTTAATATAAATTTTCTCTTGCATCAAGTTCAGCAGAGAAGGAGCAAATAGAGAAAGAGGAAAAAATGGATGCACCTTGAGTTGTAACATTTGTTCGGGATAGATAGCTAATGCAATGGTTTTGGTTTATCTTTCCCCCCCCGGAAAAAAAAAAAAAACATGGATTCATTATATTGCTGAAGAAATTGAAAAGTTTGGGGAATTTCTCCAAAAGTGTATTATAAAACCAACACGTATATTAGTTCTCAACCGATTGAAACTATGATGTTCCTTTTCGGTGCCTCGCAGGGTCTTTGGATCTGTGACTTGTGAGGCACAGAATTCACACATACTTTTACACATGACATAATGAGAAAGCAGAAATGTCAAATGATTGAAGGAATAAACCATGCAAACTGCCGGGGCCTACGGGTCGAAATGCAAGTGCAACAGAGAGAAGACCAGAGAGGCCTCACAGGGACAAAGGCAGAGATGTGGCCAATGGACAAGCTGGAATCAGATTTACATTTTAGAAAGAAGTTTCCTTTAATCTACCACAACTCCATCTTTGTGAGGCTGAATGTAGCTTTTGACTATGTTTCCATATAAATATAAGGGGTATAGGGTGTGTGTGTGTGTGTGTGTGTGTGTGTGTGTGTGTGTGTGTGTGTGATGTGACTATACATATGTATGAACGGGGTGTGGGGGCTTCATTGTAAATAAATAAAAAGGCTTTAACTGACTGAATTCAGTCAATATTCAATTGGCTTCAAGGATGGAATTCCTTTCATTTATTTGTTCAAACCCAGATGTCTTACGAAAAGGATATGAGATCGCTTACAGAACACATACAAAGAGCTGGGAAGAAAACATATGAATACATCAAGAAAAAAGAAAAATAGGGAATCATAATAAGATTAAGCTGGGGGAAACATTTTTAAAAACAACAATGATTTATTTTCCTAAACCTGACCTTCACCATCACCTCAGTACATGTTCGTGAAAAACACCCTCAGAGTCAATTTTCTTGGTAGCCCGTGGTACCTCAGAGCACGCAGCGTTCATGTTTTCTGCCTCAGCAGCTCAGACTGAGCCTAGAACATCTTGTCAAAATTCCAGACTTCCAGCTTTGAAAATGGGGAAACAATGGTAATAATAATGATAAAAAAAAGATGCAATTTTTCCTCGCACCCTAAGCAAAGCACTTCACAATATTATTTTGAGAAGATTTCCAGTTGTTGTGTTAAAAGACAATAGTTTTCTTAACTTCAGTTTTAGCCTCTAACATTCCTGGACTTGAGAACATCCTATTCCCTGACAGGAAGAAGGCTGTATGATAGAAAGTGACCTTGCAGGAGACACCCGGATGCCTCAGAGCAGCCTAACTCTTCTCCACTATGACTATGTCACGGTGCTCCACCCCTTTTGGAATACTTCCCTTCCCTATTGCTCTTCTGACTTGGAAACTTGCACACTTAACTCCATTAACACCCACAGAGAAGTGCAGTCCCACACAAGCACACATCTCACTGGAGAGCTCTCCCGTGTGAAGCAGCTCACGTCCTTTCATCAAGCACCAGGGCAAAGAGCAAAGTCAACTGGTCTCCAGATACCAAGCATCCCCCAGCTAGCAGAGTATAAGAGAAATCAACCTCTTTAAAAAATATCAGACCGCTAAAGAACACAGACACTAAGGTTTTTGACATCATTATTGCTGTTTCCCCAAATGATTGGGACGTGCCCCATTTTTCTCAGGATAGTATTTATTTTATTTATTTTCATTTTTATTTTTTTCAGTAGGAGCCCAACGTGGGGCTTGAACTCACGACACTGAAATCAAGACCTGAGCTGAGATCAAGGGTCAGACACTTAGCCCACTGAGCCACCCAGACACCCCATTCCAGTATAGTATTTAAAACAATACTCCCCCCTCCCTGCCACTGTCAAATTTATACATATATATATACCCTCCAGCTGGTGACTAAGGTTATCTGGGTATGTAATAGGATGCTGAGCTCTTCAGAATAGTACAATGCCCTGACATCATAGCTGAATTGGGTGTTTCCCAGACTAAGGGGACCTCTGCATTCACTATCCTCATTCTCTCTAAATTCTTTGATATGTTGGGCACAAAGGAAGTATCTTGCCTAAAAATGAATGTGATTTAGCTCTCCTGACTAAAGTTTTCACAGCTATGTGATGGTACGCTGAAAGACTGCTACAGTTGGCTTGATTGGTTTTGGAGGAGAAAAGTTTTCGGATTCTCCCCCCAACCCCCACTGATATAAAGGCCAGTACAAGCACAAGTTCTGAACTCCTATTAATAGTCCTTGCAAGTGCTATAGCAAAGCCCAGTGCACACTCAGTTTCAAGTGCTTCTGAAATGACAGGGAGCTTTCAAACAGAACCCGGCAATGCATTTTTCCGATGCCTATCCCTGCTGGTGCTACTGGGCCCTGTCAAATACATAATATTGAAAAGCCCAACTGGATACCTATTTGCTACAATGTTCTTGGCTGTTCTCCACCCCATCATGTCTCAAGATAGAATCTGCTCAGAGCAGCAAGTCTATTCTTAGAGGCTTCCTGTAGTGAACATTAACAAAGCGACTGGAATCTATGGAGGCAGGTAAGGATGGGAGGAGGGCCGGGAGGAGAGCAAAAACTCCCCAGGAGCAAGCTCAGAGAAGACAGGATGTGTAAGATGCTTTATAGTGTTGATGGACACTTTTACATCAAAAACACATCTTAAATGAAACCCTTCTTTTCCAGGGCCACGGGTGGATTTTTCAATCCTTTTCTAAGAGATACACAACTCCCTGTTTACACAGCGCTCTGGAAGTGCACTGAGTATGCACTACATATCTTTAGAGAGAGCGAAAGAGTGCCAAAGTGGTCAATTTTCAGTTTCTGTTCCCAGAGCACAAGAACTAGCAAAAGAAAGTCAGTCGTGGATCTGCCTTGATCGGGTTTTCTCTCTCTCCCTCTCTCTCTCATTTCATTCTCTGTGGCCAAACGTCTAATTCGCAGGTTTCTAATACCAAACTGATGCCATTCACCCGCCATAGTTGGGAGTCACACTTGCCCAGGGGAGAAGCGGGTTTTTGGCCCATCTCGGGATTAGTGTATCCCAATGTCCCCTTTACACACAACCCCTGGCTCCCAAGATCTCTCTGAGCCTGAGCCTGGGATGGTAATCCCCATCTGGCTGGCTGGGATCACCACCCGTCCCCACCACTAAGCCCCAGTGCTGACCACAAGCTGGGGCTCTCCATATGGGACGTGGATGCTTGCATGTTGAGGATACAGCTTTTCTATAACTCTGTACAAACAGAGGTGGATCCCACAACTACAGATGGCATCAGAGCGAGGGAATGAAGGGCACGGGGTTACCGGGGATGCGGATGGGGCTGAGAGAAGGGACCAAAAGCTGCTTTCCAAAATGCAGATATGATTAAAGAAAAGCTGGGTTACATCGATGCTTCACTGCAAAACCCTCAGGGAAATGAAACCCATGAACCTCAGTCCCTATGAGGTATTCAAAGTGCTTCTCTTCATTCTTGCTGGCAATAATGAAATAGACCAACTAAGGAAGCTCTGACCATGAGTAATTATTTTTTTAATTGACCATGACAAATAAACACTAACAATGTTCGTGTGTGTTCTGAAAGATCAGTTCACTTGACTTGTTAAGTTGTGGAGGTGTGAGATCAGATACTTCAACAGGCCTCTCTGTAATCTGGGTCGATTCTCTTCTCATTGGGATATTTTAGGAAGAGTTGTCTGGGTTAGTTATGACTTCAAACAACTCCAAAGAGCAGAGGGAGCAGCACCGTGTTGTGACGCTCTACCGTGAAAACATCGCTCTGCTCAGGTCACCCCACAGTGCCACATTCAAGCTGCAAAAATGCAAGAAGAAAGTGGTTGTATCTTAAGGGTGAGGAGAAAAATATCGAGAAAAGAGCAAGCAAGGTCAAGCAAGCAAGCAAGCTACTTGGCAGAGGTCTAGCTTCGAACTATGAGTTTGGGACATTAGTAAATGGACTTTGACACATTTGAGCACCTATACCTACAGTTAGTTTTGTTGTTGTTGTTTTCTTGAAATGATTGGCAACAATCATCCCAACAGTATCATTATTTCACTTTCCACAACTGGTCTTGGATTAGTGATCAGATTCAAGTTCCATTATTTGCTCAGATTTTCTGTGGAAAATTCATTTTGTCCAAGGAGATCATTACAAAGCAGTTATACTCATCACCCACAGTGATAAAGGGCAATAATTAAATTATAAAAGTTATTTGGTCAAAATGTAGCTAAAAATTCTGCTAAGTAATATACTAAAGTGAATATGCTGGATGACTAATGATCGTAAGTAGACTCAGGCACATCATTCTTAATATGTATACAGTACTCTAGAGTAATATAATGGAAGTGATATATATGTGGAAAATATAGGTATTAAATCAAATATATACCTGATTGCCCAGAAATTAGTGTTTTGGGGAAAAAATTCCTGAAATGAACCCCAAACATTAAACTATTTAAAAATACTTCTGCAGTAGCGGTAATTCTATGCAAATACAAATGTGTTATATAAGTGTATCCACACATTTTTGGGTAAGACTGAACTTTCATACAAAACTAAATTAAGAGCAGAGAATTGATTTCTGTGATTACCCAATGGATTGTTCTAAGTTGATTCCAAGTTGGAGCCATTTTTTATAGGCAATTTCTTTACAAGTTACTTTATTATAACTTATTATGTTTAAGGAAATAAAACATTAAAAAGGGAATGCTGTCAATTTAATGCTGGAAATGTGAATTTTACTGGCATCATCTGTTATGGAAAGAATATGAGCAAGATCAGCCATTAAGCTTGGAAAATTTTCAAGAACAAAAAAATGAGATAAAGTTTCAAATCTTTGACATAAAGCAAAATCTGTAGCATTCTGTATTAATCTGGCAGTCATTAGGTTTAACATCTGATGATATATCCTAAAATAAATCCTTTACTCCCACAGCCATAGCTATGGACCTACCAATGTCCTTATGTATAATGCAATTGAGGCTGGTATCATTTGTGTTTGGGGCAGTTTTAAAGTCAAGATGGACTTAAATGACGATACATCAGCACGTTTTAAATTCTTCTTCTCCTTCTTGGGCGCCTGGGTGGCTCAGTTGGTTAAGCGACTGCCTTCGGCTCAGGTCATGATCCTGGAGTCCCGGGATCGAGTCCCGTATTGGGCTCCCTGCTCAGCAGGGAGTCTGGTTCTCCCTCTGACCCTCTTCCCTCTCGTGCTCTCTCTCTCTCTCTATCTCATTCTCTCTCTCTCAAATAAATAAATAAAATCTTTAAAAAAAATAAATTCTTCTTCTCCTGCTTCTTCTTGTATTATTTGGTGATTGCTTGTGTTTTTAACTACACCTTATCTTTTAGCTGATAGTAAGAAGCCATTCATCCTTAAAGAGGCCATATTGAGTAGAGATGAAAAGTGCAGGGTTCAGCTCAGATTGCAGAGTTCAAATCCTGGTTCTGTCACCATCTAGCCCGTTCGTTTTGGGGCAGCTCATTTCCTAAAACACCAGTTCCTCATACAACATATTTGCCTACAATAAGTAACCCCCTCCTCACGGAATTTCTGTGAAGACGCACATAGGAAGGGTTCAGGATCTATCAGCTGTTACCATATAGTTGAGAATATAACAGTATAGTGTTGGTTTAGTCTAGACTCCAATCTCATGAGGGGAGTAGTGAAGATGGGGATCGGCACGTCATTAATTTAGTGGTCCATACTGTTTACAAGAGGAGTCCTTATTGCTCAAAGTGGCAAGCAACGCACGGTCCGGCACATCCATGCATCTCCAAGGAAACCCTCCTTTGTGGGCTCAGCTGCTAAATTACTTCAGACTAACTGCTTTTCTGATGTATTTTATTTGTGTAAATTATATAATACTGTTAATTTGTCAGCACTCATCTTAGGGGAGGCAGTTTTCTCTGGACGGCGAATTTCAAGGACAAAAGAAAGGAAGTAACTGGACCGAATTCAGTCCTCACGAGGCAAGATAGGGGGTCAGAAAAAGAAATGCGACAGCAATTTACACCTCCAGCCAAATTACTGCTTCATTTATTATTTATTGTTTCTATTCACTGCTTTTATTTTATTCAAAAGTAATGAATCTGTGTCTGGGAAAGAAAAGTTTGACAGTGACTTGATTTGACAAAAACATTCAGAACTATTTCATGATTTTTAAAACTGGAGTTATCATTTTTAAAAGAATAATAAAAGCAGGGAAGAACCAGTCTCTCATTTGAAGCTTGTCAGCTACATGGGACTTGTGTAGCTTCAGCGGATAGACAGCGGTGAACAGGATTATTAGGCATTACAGGAAACAGACACAGAGAGTGTGCTCTGAATACCCAATTTATGCACGAAGCAAATCAGCATCGTCTATAATACAATGATAGGAACGACTTGACTTTTACTTTGACGGAAGACCTATGGGGGGCCACTGGAGTTTGAGATCAGTTACATGATCTCAGCCAGGATGATATTAGGGATCATAAACTCATGTTACACTGATTTTATACTAGAGTTTTATGTTTTTGTGTCTGAGCGCATGTATTCAGTTTGCTTTCTTGCCTACAAAAATGGGTAAATTAAAAGTATGATAATTCTTGGGCGCCTGGGTGGCTCAGTTGGTTAAGCCACTGCCTTCGGCTCAGGTCATGATCCTGGAGTCCCGGGATCGAGTCCCGCATCGGGCTTCCTGCTCAGCGGGGAGTCTGCCTCTCCCTCTGACCCTCCCCTCTCTCATGCTCTCTCTCTCTCTATCTCATTCTCTCTCTCAAATAAATAAATAAAATCTTTTAAAAAAAAGTATGATAATTCTTTCCCTATGCTGATACCCTTTTGGAACAGATGCAAATACTCTGTATTTCAAATGAGTACAGCCTATGGAATAAAAAATATATATATTTATTTTTGTTTTAAATAGTGGAAAATTTCCAACATACACAAATGTAGACATATTGTATTGAACTCCATTACCCAGTTTCAACAACTGCCAACATATGGCAATCTTATTTCGTCTAACTTTCCACCTACTTCTCTCCATCTTGGATTGTACTGAAGCAAATCCCAGGTATATAGCCACTATATCAATATCATGCCTAAAAAATTAACACAGATTCCCTAATGTCCACGAATAGTATTTGTCTCATTAGATCCTAAGTGTTATTTTATGGTTGGTTTGCTCAAATCTGGATCAAAATAAGGTCCACACATTGCATGTGTTTGGCCTTAGTTTTAGTTCTCTTTTAATCTATGAACACCCCCCCCATTACCCTCCTCCTTTTTTGAAAATCCTAATTTATTTATTTATCATGTGTAATATGGCTTTGACAGTGATTGATGATCACTGCCCAGATTCATTATTTCACTTATTAGTTAAAAAATAGTGATATTCAAAGTTTATCCACTTGTTATATTTTAGTTACTAACTGGAATTCTTCTAAAAAGATAACATTTCCCTCATCAGTGACTTGGGATAGCCCAATATCCAGTTTGCAAAGAGAAGGCAGGAAAAATGCTTGAGTCCTTCCTTTCATTTATCAGTTTTCAGAATGCTAAGTTGAGTTCCTAGCATTCTCCCAAACCTACCACTTTTCTTGTATTATTATTACAAATCCATAAAACTGTAACATACTTAATGTACTTAAATTATTTGTGGATGTACTTTTTGATTTTCAAACTGTCCCATTTCCCATTAGTGAAAGTCCACTAAGTTGGCTCTGGGTCATTTTGCTAGAACCTCAGCAGGCTCTGTCTTCCCTGCTGTTCGTACAAAAAGACACTCTAGGCTCATTCTGAATATTTCTTGTCCCAGACCTGGAGCCGGCTATTTCTCCAAGAAGAAATCTTTCCTTTAAAATGTATTTAAAAATTTTTTTTAAAATTTATTCATTCGAGACACAGAGATACAGAGAGAGAGAGAGAGAGAGCATGAGCAGGGGGAGAAGCAGAGGGAGGAGAAGCAGGCTCCCCGCTGAGCAGGGAGCCCGATGTGGGCCTCAATCCCAGGACCCTGGGATCATGACCTGAGCCGAAGGCAGATGCTTAACCATCTGAGCCACCCAGGCACCCCAGAACTCTTTCCTTTACATGGCAAGTGATTTTTAAAGACCAAAATCTGAAAGCTTGGGATGTTCATTGCTATTAGGTTAGTTCCCTTTCAGGAGGAAAAGTTTGGCTTTGCAGAGCCTGAGAAGGAGGTAATAGTCGTGTCACAGATGAAAATAATTGGCATTTGACCAGCACGGCACCTTTTACATCGTGTACAAGTGTGGAGAGTCTGCAGGATACAATAATTTCTATCATTTGAGTAACTGTCTAAATAAAAATAAAATTTGGATCCACAACATCTAGAACCGAGTTCAGTTCAGTTTAATACCTTACACAAAGAAGCCTAAGAGAGGAAATGTTTTATGTTAAATTGGATTTTTAAAAAGATTTTATTTATTTATTTGTCAGAGAGAGAGAGAGCACAAGCAGGGGGGAACGTCAGGCAGAGGGAGAAGCAGGCTCCCTGCAGGAAGCCTGATGTGGGGCTCCATCCCAGGACCCTGGGATCATGACTTAAGCCGAAGACAGATGCTTAATCGACTGAGCCACTCAGGCATCCCTTAATGAAATAAAGTTTGTAAAAGGCCCTAGCAATGCTCTGACAGATCAGAAATCCTTGATGAGAATTTACTCCCTTTCACCTTTCCCTACATAAGGAAAGTGTAGCAAAGCCATACTGAAACTAATATTTGAGTTTACTTCTTGACTCAACCCAATTTCCTATTTAGTCCTCACCCTTTACTTTTACTTCAATTTTTTCCCCTCTAAAATGAAAATCACTGTGCTTTGTGGTAAAACTACAGTACCTTTATGTGCATCTACAAAGGTGACAGCAAAACAGGAAGTTATTGCTAGTCTGTAACTTAAGACTTTCTACCCTGAACATTACGACTACTACTAATAAAGATTTCTTGGATGCATACCGTATGTCAAGTATATACGTGCAAAAAGCCACATGCCTACCGTTAATAGAACATTTGCCTCAATTCCTTCCTTTTGCTCATAAATCTTTGAAACAGCTGGAGAAAGCTTTGGGGGGACGGTCTTTATTTCCATTATACCCTGCATCTCTCTTGCCTTTGGAGCCTTTTCCTGCTTTGCATACTCAGGGAGCTGTCCAGATGCTGGAGCTGGATCAGGTCTCCACTTTGGCTCAAGGCTGATGGAGATAGTTGGTGGTATGGTTTGGGATTACAGCCACAGAAAGGTAACTCAAACAGGTAGAGAGCTAGAGAGAATGGAAAAATTTGGCCAACTCAATTATATGACCAGGAAAACAGATGATGAAAGGATAAAATGACATAAAAACTTTCTTTTTTTTGAATAAAATGGATTGAGACAATGGAGACATCTGGAGGGAATATATCACTTCTAAGAATAGAAGCAAGGTTAAAATGACATGTGTTCCTCTTTCTGGATAAAGTTAGCCCAATTAATCAAATGAAATGAGATATTAACTATGATTATCTAAATGTGGTATGTTTTAAACAACTTCATGTGAATCACTGAATTGCATCTGTATGTGGGTAGAGGGCCAACCAAGTGCAAATCTATGGAAGAAAGTCCTCTGCTCAAGCAGGCTGTGTCCCATGGTTATGTCACTGAGCATTTTCTAGACTCAGTTTTTTTTTGTTGTTGTTGTTAGAATTCAAATTTAAAGGTTGCTAAATAATTGTGTTTTAACCTGTTTATATTTACTTTTTATATTCTAAAACCATAATCCTCAGAAGGCAGTTTAATATATATTTTAAAATGTAAAACACAAGCACATATAGCTAATTACTGGTTAATTTTTCAGTTTTGGACCAACGTTCCTACCAAACCATTGAGGCCAGCAGTAAAGATTTTTAAATGTTTTTGAGGGAACAATCTTAATGGCTATTTATAGATCATAAATGGTTGGCAAAAGATACATTTGAATCTAAACCAAAATTAAAATGTTTTAAATTACCCAAATGCTGCCATATATTTAAAAAGAGCAGATTTGTACTAGAAAATGTTCACAGTTTCCATATACATTCACATTCACTACACCCCATGCCCCCCATCTCTTTCTCTCACCACCCTTTTATTCTTACTCACATGCAAGAATGCATACAGATATCAGTATATACTCGTAGCATATAAAAACCAACTGTGACAGAGAATCAACCACTGAATTCTTCAGTTGTGAACAGACCACCAGCTGGGATCCTCCTTAATCTCAGCCTTATGGAAATTAAAGGTTGAAAACAAAACTCTTCTAAATATGACAACAGTTACTACAATAGCCAACATCACCTGCAATATAATTCCTTTTGCCCCATTTAGCTCTTGGACACTGGCATCCTCCGCCCTCTTCCATTCTCAACCTACGCCTGATGTCTGGGTGATCTCAGTCGGAACCGTGGATCCAGAGGATGTCTCCGTCCTCATGGCATCCCTGTCTCTATTTTCAGCCTCTGTGTTTCTTCTAACAGAGGTGTACATTCAAGTGCTCACTGGCTCTTTCCACTTGATGATCCAGTGATATGCAGCTCAAAATGTTCAAGTATACTAATCAACACCATCCTTCCCCAATTTCCCCCTCTTTTTCTTTCACACAAAGAACCGCACCATTGTCAATCAACCACCCAAGCCAAAAACTTAAAACTATGTTCCCACCTTCTGCATCATCCTTTGCATTCAGTTGGCTACCAAATCCTATACATTTCACCTAACATTGCTCAAATCCACCTCTTCATTCTCCCCACTCCTACCTGCCAATGCCAGTGTTTCTCAGTGCCCACATGAGTCTCCAGGGTACTGCAAGAGTCGGCTTTCTACAATAGGGATCTTTTAGTTGTTTCCTCTGTGGTCAGAACCAAGGTCAAGTTCTGCAGTTCCAGCTTTAGCACTCTGGCTTGCTCATGCAACCTAAATTTGCAGTCTCCAGAGCACAACATGTGCTCTTATAATCAGTTTCTTTGAACAGTGTGTCCTCTCTACAAGAATTCCCACACTCTCTTTATCACCTAATATGTACTCAAATATCAAGATTCAGATGAACATCAAGATTCAGATACACTTAAAGACTCAGATACAGTGTTACTTCTTTTAAGAAGCCTTCCCTGTCCCACTTCTGTGAGTTACAGGCCCTGCCTTTCTTTCCATAGCCTTCTTACAGATCTTCTATTTCGGGGTCAGATGAAATGGAGTAGCTGCATTGTTTGTTCTACTTCTATGAAGTTGTGAAGGTGAAAAGCACGGCTTTGAATCTGCAGTCCCCATATCTAAAACACTGCATCTCAAAAATCGGGGTCTCGAGTCCCCTCCACACTATTAAGATGATCGACTACACCAAAGACCTTTCGTTTATGGGGTATAGATATCAATATTTACCATATTAAAAGTTAAAACTGAGAATTTAAAAAATAATCTAAAAATAAGCCAATTACATGTCAACATAAATCATGTATTTTTGTGGAAAAGTGGCTGTATTTTCTAAAGCAGAAAATGTACGGGTGAGAGTAGTACTCTTCCCCATTTTTTCAAATTGCATTAATGCCTGGCTTTATAGGAGACAGCTAGATTCTTGTTTCTGCCCCTGAATTCAATGTATTAGGAGAAATGTTGCTTTGGTTGATATACATGAAGAAAATCCAGTTTCACAGAAATATATAGTTAGAAGGAGAGGATTTTAATAGTTTCTTCAGACACTTGTGGATATTTTATTTTGAAAACATGCCCAGGGTGCTTAGGTGGCTCAGTTGGTTGGCTCTTGGTTTCGGCTCAGGTCATGATCTCCTAGTTGGGAGATCAAGCCCTGCATCAGGCTCCTTGCTCAGCAGGGAGTCTGCTTCCCCGCCTCCCTCAGCCCCTCCCGCTAAGTGCTCTCTCTCTCCAATAAATATGTCTTGGGTGCCTGGGTGGCTCAGTTGGTTGAGCGTCTGATTTTGGCTCAGGTCATGATCCCAGAGTCCTGGGATGTAGCCCCGCGTCAGGCTCCCTGCTCAGCGGGGATTCTGCTTCTCCCTCTCCTCCTTACTCACGCTCTCTCCCATGCTATCTTTGTATGTCTCTCTCCGAAATAAATAAAATCTTAAAAAAAAAGAAAATACACCCAAAGTCAACAGTAGTATTTTCTTAAATATGAGATGCAATGTGGAATCAAAACCGTATCTATAAGGTTTTCACACTATGTTATATTAGAATCCCTTGTATTTTTTTTTTAAAGATTTTATTTATTTATTTGACAGAGAAAGACACAGGGAGAGAGGGAACACAGGCAGGGGGAGTGGGAGAGGGAGAAGCAGGCTTCCCGCTGAGCAGGGAGCCCGATGTGGGGCTCGATCCCAGGACGCTGGGATCATGACCTGAGCTGAAGGCAGACGCTTAACGACTGAGCCACCCAGGCACCGCTAGAATCCCTTGTATTTTGAATGAATCTTTACCCATGATTTTTGCATTTTTTAAAAAAACACTGGTTCCCTGAATTATTCAGGTCTTCCAAATTTCAACAATTTTCATTATATAATACAAAAAAGGTCACTTTAATTAATATCACAGCATCTCATGAGAAAACTCTTCAAATATTATGAAGCTGTCAAACTCACAGCAGTAGATTTATTTTTTCTCATAATTTAAATTTTTACTGAAAGTTTAAGTTTTATCATTGGCAACAAATACTGTTAAGTATTTTCTTTGAAATAACAACTCATTTCATTCATTATTGAGAAAATATCTGTAAAATACCCGTCTGAATAACCCAAGTTTATCTGTTAGTCGTCCTTTTAAGTACAGATGGTGTCTCATGAAAAAAATAATCAGTTCAGCTTGCATCTCAAACAAGTATACGTGTTCCTTTTTCAAGGCAAACGTCATGCTTCAGCACGAAACAGAAATTCACGCATACTTCACACGTATTAAAAATATTGAATATTTAAAATTTTTGTGTACTCAAGGATGGAGATTTAACAAAATTAGTTGGTTTAAGAAAATGAAAAAACTGCTTCATCACAAACGTTCTTACATAAAAAACGCGTGGGCAAGGGGCAATGAGGAATGGCAGCGGCGAGTATAACTCTGTGTCCCTGCCTGGATTCCTGCTAAGGAACCAGCAGTTTTACTTACTACTGATTTACCACCATCAGTGCAAATGTCAACAGAGTGCACATCCTCTTAGTATTATAACCTAATGATTTCTGACCTGGTGTACTCCCTGAAAAGTTCTTGAAGACACACACAGCTCAACAGACCACACTTGGAGACCTGCTGGTCTAGACAATGCCTAAAACACAGTGAGCTCTCAGAATATTCTGAATGAATGAATCCATGTTGGCTCCATCTATAACCATAGTCCTGGTGATGGCTTTAAGGATATATGTGAGTGTGCATGCACGCAGGGCTGTCGGTGTGTGGCGTACAGTGGAGACCCTGTCTGCTTGATGTATGGTTTAATAGACACTTGAGTCAAAATTCAAATGAAAAACAGAGGCTGTGTGTCAAAAATGTCCATTCTGATTTGGGAATATACTAATGGGAAAGGTCTAAGTTGCTCCATTATGTGTGCCACTGTCAACTACAAGGGAATATAGCATTGTTGCTTCATTATATGTGGACTTGTCAGTTAGTGCTATTTTAATTATTTTGAAAAACAATCTATCTACATAATCCTTAACTGAACTACTCTTATGAACTTATGAAATATGGGACAAAGATGAAAAGATTTGAAAGACTCACTTAGCGAAACTGGGTCAGGAATACTGACAGATGAACGTGGCATGTTCCAGATCCAGCTTCCCCTCTCACCATTGTATCTCCATTATTTCCTTTCCTAAAGAGTTGGCCATGAAATAGGTCTATCTTAATGTTACGTGAATCAGAAACTCGGGATTTTTGCCAGAATCCTTAAGATCTCATTCTCTTAGATCCTAAGCTCATTCAAATGGCATATGATGACCCTGACCATTAATGTTCAATGTAACTTCTGTCAGTGGGGGGTGACATGGAGTGTGTGTCCGTTCTGAGAGAAACACAGTGTTTGTTTCACTTATGGGAAACCCTTATCGATAATAGGCAGAAGTGGTTACCTCTATAACCCTGCTGACAGCACGTGAAAAGGAAGTAGGTTATGTAAATTAATCTGGCTGGGATATCCCCTCTTTAAGAAAGGTATTTTTTTTCTTGTACTCTTAGAGTGATAAAGGTAATCTTGGAAAATTTCAACAAGGCATCCTGAGAGGCAGCAAGAATTCCCGACAAAATAGTAAGTGTATCTGATGGAGTAGTGTGTTTAAGGACCTTGTCCCAGTACCGTCAACTGGGGCAGGCACAGGCTTAACCAATGTGGGGTGATAAGCTGTCCACTCTAGGAGAACACATGTGGAGAACTTGTCTGTCAGGAGAACAGGTTTGCAAATATCCAACATGGGAGACTCACCATTGGCCTTAATGAAGCGTGCATGATTCAGTGCTGAGAGCAAATGGCAAGGTTTTTTTTTTTTTTTAATTTCCCTCCCCCTTTGTATTACTTCTCTTTAAAAAAGTTATTTTCACCCTTGCTGATCTGTGGAGGCAGAGTGCCCAATTAAATTACTTTCATTATAAAAGCACATACAGCCAAATACTTTTTATAGTATGCGATTCCAAACCTATAATAAGCATCAAGGGAAAGTAGCACAAAAGCTTTTTAAAATTAAATAGAGACTTTTAAACAATTGGTGATACCAAAAAAGGTCAGAGAGAGTGCCTCACTCTCAAGGGTTCCATTGGCAAAGAAATTGTGAAACTGATATTTAGAAATGAGAGAACATTTTAATACTCATTTTCGGGGGCTCAGGGGCAGGCTGCTCAGAATAACAATTATATCCAAACTGAAGATGAAGACCTTTCGGGAAGAATTATCTTCAAAATAGGCTATCCTTCTTCACTTAAGATTTATATTAATACATGATAATAACTTGCGTTTATTGAGAGCTGCCTATGGTGCCAATTGTGTTGTTAGAGATTTATTTGAATTTTACCATCTGGTCCTGACAACAGGCCTATGAAGTGGGCACTGTTATTATCCTTCTCATACAGATGACGGTGGCTGTGAGTTTAACTGTAGTTAAGCTCTGTGAAACTGTGGCGTAGAGTTTATTTATTTATTTATTTACTTTTAAAAGATTTTATTTATTTATTAGAGAGAGAGAATGAGAGAGAGAGAGAGAGAGAGAGAGAGAGAATGAGAGGGGGGACGGTCAGAGGGAGAAGAAGACTCCCTGCCGAGCAGGGAGCCCGATGTGGGACTCGATCCCGGGACTCCAGGATCATGATCTGAGCCAAAGGCAGTCGCTAAACCAACTGAGCCACCCAGGCGCCCCTGTGGCGTAGAGTTTAATTACTGTGTGTGAAGTGACAGAGGGGTAGTGAGTGGTGAAGCCAGTATCCAAACCCAGGGCTGCTAACTCTAGAGGCAACACTTCTCACTATGGTCTTGGAAGGCTACCTATTACCTCATTACTAATTTAGACAACTTAATTTAGACAATAAATATCTGATAAGCACTGCTATCTATCAGGCCTTGTGATAATAAATAAGAAATTGATCTTATTTCTTCACCAACATATAGCTCATCAGCACATCACTTCTTGTAGTTGGCTCAGCAAGACATTTATTGTCATGTCTGTTTTCACAGAAGGGATACCAAGACAGAGATTGTCCAGGATTTTACACTCAACTGAAAACAGAATTACTGCCCATTGATTTCATCCAAGTGTTCTGTCCACTAAACAACACTCATGTGTCTGGTAGAGAATCAGGAAAATAATTTTTGAGACCATAAAGATGAGTTCTGTACTCCCAAATGTGGTACAACCACTTGGTTAGAACTCTCTAGATAAAGAAGCTACTATAATACTTTAAATTATAGGGCAGTCATATTTTTAAGAAAGTAAATCAGAATTAGCCAAAATATAAGAGAATAGAAAGGAACTAAATGGCCAATAAATGAAACCTCGTTTAGCAATACAGCACATTGATTCCATGGGTATTATGGATTTACCACCACTTTTAATTCAAAAGTTCAGTGCCAATATGAAAATTATTTGTGATATATAGATAAAACATGTATCTGCTTACAATGCACCCAAATTGCATAATATAACCACATCTAGACAGGAAAGTTTACAACAGCTAATATGCTAAATCAGGGATTAGCAAACATTCATTAAAGGGCCTGAGAGCTGCTAGTTTGCAGCATCTGTTGCAATTACTCAACTCTGCCCTTTTAGTGCAAAAGCAGTCATAAGCAATGTGCAAATGAATGAGTGTGGCTGGTGTTCCAATAAAACTTTATTTACAAAACAGGCAGTGGGGTGAATTTTAGCTGAGGGCTGTAGTTTGCTGACTCCAGTGCTCGACCATGGGAATATGAAAGAGTTTAAAGATGTTTACACTAGCGTTTTTAGTAATATTTTCTGATGTTGCTTAATACATTTTAAAGGAGGGGAAATGTGCACATTTCAATAATTGAGGTACACATTTGCTCATTTGAATTCAAACTAGCAGCATTTAAAAAGAAAAAAACCCAATCCACCTTTCCCTCCTTGAAAGAGTTTGCAAATTCTAGGCTAGATTTTAGGGAAAGGAGTCTTTCTAAAATATATAGCCAGGCAACAAAACTCTCATTATTTTTGGTTCAATAATTAAAAATTAATTATCTGACTCTCTATTAGTCAGGCAACAAGCATTTACAGATTGGTTACAAAGTGTTTTGTCTTTTCTAAGCACAGGGGGAATTCACACTTGTAAGAGTTTCCTTGTCAAGAAGCTTAAAATATACTAGATGGAGGCAACTATATTATCTTTATTTATGTAGTGAGACACCTGACATAAAAAGTATGAACATCTATAGAAACAACGTGTATGTCCAATAACAAGAAACAATTAAGTACATCAGGTTGCATAGAGTGGAATTACTCCAGTATACAAAAATATATATTCTGGTATAGTGTAAAAATTACTCTAGTATATCTGCATCCATCTTAGATAGAAGTGTATTCAGTTTTAGTTGATGTGTGGCTATTTCTACTTAACATGTTCATTCAAACTTAAAATATTTTGAAAACAAATGGTCAGTAATTTACTGATTTTAGGTTCTTACTTAATCTTCATTTCCCAAGCTTCAATTTCACTGCAATGGTACTAGAAAAATGGCATAATTATTTGGTAAAGTAGCTTATATTAAATACTACAAAAGCAAAGAAAATATAGTGTCCTTATTCCCCAGACAATGATAAAGCTAGATTTTTTTCTAATAGCCAAATAATTGCAAAAACTCATTTCCTAAGTAACTTCCAAAGTGCAAAGCATGTTGCGGAAGGAAATTATGTTAGAGAGCCAGACAGCATCTAGATCAAAGAGGCCCTCCATTTCCAGGAGGGCGACACCTGGATCACTGGGTCAGTGGAGGACGTGCTGCGGAGGGGGTGACAGGGGAATGTCCGGCAAAGACAGCACAGGAGAGGGTGCCTGGGGAGCTCAGTCAGTTAAATGTCTGCCTTTGGCGCAGGTCATGATCTCAGGGTTCTGGGATCAAGTCCCACATCGGGCTCCCTGCTCAGTGGGGAGCCTGCTTCTCCCTCTGCCTCTGCCCCTGCTTGTGCTCTCTCTCTGTCAAATAAATAAATAAAATCTTAAAAAAGAAAATAAAATGACAGCACATGAGAATAAGTGATTGGCTGCTTTTATAATCAGGTCCAGAGGTGTTAAGGGCCTGAAATATGGCACTGGCATAAGAATGTGGGAAAGAGGGCAGAATGAGGAATATTTAGCTGGTACAATCATCAGGCCTCGGTAACTGGTTATGTGTGGGGGACAGGGAAGGAAGAGTAAGCAATGGGGATTCTAGCTTAGAGGATTCAGGGAAAAGTTGAAATGTGGCATACAGAAACACAAGAGGATCAGGGGAGGAAGATGAAGGAGCTCTACTGGAGATCTGTTTGGAGCATCTCAGCAGAGAAAATGCCAGATTAGCCATTCAACATTTGTTGAATGTGTTCTTTGTACCAGGAACTGTGTTATGCATTTGACATGTGTAATCTCAGTGAATCCTCAGAAAAGTCTACTGGTGTACACATTGTAGAGGCAAAGGAACTAACGTCTACCTAGGGTAAGTGACGTCAAAGCATGAATAGTTAAATAAATGGCATACTCCGGACTTAAACTCATTAGTTCATAATTCTAAGTGGACTCTTAACCACGACCACACTGTGATAATAAAAAATAAAATTTGCAGAATGCTGCAAAAAATGATGGCTTTTGCTAATGCAGCCCCACAGGGGTGCTGCCTGGGCTTTGCCATGTGTCTTATCTCTTAAAGAGAATCATGCTTACCGCACTCCACTGGGAGCTCAAGACAGCCTTCTGTAAATAGGGGAGGTTTATAAGGACCAGAATGCATTCATGTCCTCCAAAGTCAACATCCTTGCCAAACTGACACTGTTCCAGTGTTCTAGCATCTACAACGCAGCCAACAAATCTTCTCACTTGGGCCAATTCTGATTTACAGAAAGACAAAAAGCCAGATTTATGCGATTTCAACCACATTTGAAAGTAACAGAGATTGTACAGCTTGGCTTCACCGACTATCAACCAAAGGCCAAAATATACCCATTCATAAAATGGAGTTTGCTTCCCAACTTATTGTGGTGAAAGCCTCTGGATTTTTGGCGAGCTCTGCAACACAGCACTCAATTGAACTGGTGCTCTAAGGAAGCAAAATGCTACTGTTCTGTACCCTGGGGCCTCATATTTAAGTTCTAGAATCAGGAGAAGCTAAGTGTTATATAGGCCTGGGTCAGTCACATTGGCCACAGCAATTCCCAATCTAGGTCTAGAAACATCTCATACAATTTCCCCCAAAAGACAGGGATCATATTTAATCACTTTCGATCTTAAGGATTGGGGTACTGAGAAACAGCATATGAAATACCAAACAATGTCAACCACACACAAATTGTTTGATACATGTTAGCTATTATTACTACAACTTGTAGAAGGATAGTTTAGTAACAGTGGTAGGGGAGCTTGATAACCATTTGCCCAATTGTTGAATTTCTAGTCCGCATGACCCATTATATATTTTAAAGATAAAGTTGAAAAATAACAATCTAAAACAAGTAAAAACAAAACAAAACAAACATCTCTATTAAAGATAATCTGAACTATTCACCTTTCAAAAAAATACTGACGATACACTAAAATTTTTAAAAATAAAAGCTATGTGGGGCGCCTGGGTGGCTCAGTTGGTTAGGTGTCTGACTTGATTTTGGCTTGGGTCCTGGTCTTCAGGGTCACAGGATCGAGGTCCGTGTCAGACTCTGTGCTCAGGGGGGGAGTCTGCTTGGGATTCTCTCTTTCCCTCTCCCTCTGCCCTCCCCACCCTCCCTCTCTCTCTAAAATAAATCTTAAAAAAAGAAAAAGAAAAGCTGTGACTCGATTATATTTTAGAAACAGTTTTATCTTCATAATAAAGTATCTAAAGAAATCACTTAGGCACTTGTATGTTATATGCTTACTGAAGGGAAATGCTTTATGTATTTGGTATTTACGGAAATTAGCTGAGTAATGATGCCTTATATATAGCTAAATAACCTGAAGTAAGGACCGCTTCCTCATGTAAGCAGATTTAGACGCTACAGACATGGCAACTCAGCAATATTTCACATGGCACATAGAGGAAGTAAGAGACAGAAGATACAGGATGTTGAGTAAGTTCTTGTCTCCATTAACTCCGAGGGTAATCTAGGTACAATATATGCATCAATAAGGAACTGTCAATCTTTAATCAAAACAAATTATACAGTGACAACAGAATCAGCCAGATTTAGTTTGGCTTTTATTTCCCTCTTAATTTTTTATAATCTCTTAAAGTGATACCTGCTCTCTAACTACTCTGGGATATACTCCCATATCAAAATAAGGCACAATCATTCAGTTTATTGAACACAATTCAATAAAGCACAATCATGTTCATGAATGTTCTTGGCCATAAGCACATAGTTTTTTCCAGGCAAGAAAGAATTCATTTGAATGATCATCATAAATGCCACTCTTGCCTGGTTAGCTCTAAATTAAGTGTATTATTTGTACAAAGTTATATTTACTACTTTAAATACTGAAGTACTGAAGATTCTTAATTCTAATATACTCGCATTGCAGACAATGCATTTGGGTTGCTCAGTGTGCTTAATGAGTAAGAGCTCAATGAAGAAACACTAAAATGAAGGTTGGTTAAATGACTTGACCAGAGTCACAAATCCAGTAGGCAAAGACAAGAAGACTAGAATCTAAGTCTTCAGATTTTACTGTGTCCTTTTTACTATTAAACTGCAAGAGGAAAGACTGCGTAAGTCAGTAAAAATAATACTTAAACCAAGGGTGGGAGGGCAGGGAGCTGTAATTCTGTTCATGAACTAACTGGGTGCATATGAGTGGTTAGGTGCATATGAGTGGTTAGGCGCATATCGCCAATAGGCACCAAGAAACATGGCCACCAGGTTCTTTTTGTTTTGTTAGCTGTCCAGTCAACCTGACTGAAGCAAAGGTGCATTTCACAAGAGTGGAAGAAAACTGGTTTCAGTTGATCCTATTAGAATTTTCCAGGAGAGTGCCTCTTTATAAATCTCCTGGCAAAAATCAAGCGGTTCATGGCTTCACAGGTTTTGGCCAGAACATTAAAGAAATGGAATGATTTATGCAGGAAAAGATAAAAAAAGTTGAACTGTATCTAAACACTTGTCCCTTGAACTAAAACCTGAATGTGAATTGGGAAAGTAACTATTTTTCACTTTTTTCTAGGATTTCATGGTCTGGACTGTATTTCCCAACCCTTTGTTGAGGAAACCCATTTTTCGCATTTTTAAAGTCTGTTGTAAAATTCATTGTCTTGGAAATTCCCCATATCAACTCTGTTTCCCTCCCTCACCTCCTGCAATATTTATTTTTTCATGCTACACTGTTATATGTATTTTTTGGTCTTGTTTGTATTTTTCTCCAATTGTTTCACAAGAACATGTGACACACATGAATGTATACAATTCCCACCCAGATTATACCCTTAACACTTCTTGTTTTCTATTTACCATACTATAGAGGGATAATACATACTGATTATCCCATGATGAGTTTTCAATGTAGGAACCATTTCAATGAAATGTTCTTCATTTGGGCTGACAGTAGGTAAGAGATTTTTTTCATTCTTTTGAATCTATCAGGAGGGGAGTTTTTCTGTACTTGATTAAAATATAAACTCTTACTGTGACTTTCAGTCTGAAACTTTGTCCCGCTTGTTAATGAAATGCGTTTATATCATCCATGGGTTGACACTTTCTTTCTAATGTTCAGGAGCCCTGGAAACGTTAGTAATTATTCAATAGAAATGCCATTCTTAAGTTTTAATGCCGTGCCTATCATTTAAATGTGTTTCTTCCCCCGTTCTGCAATATCTGGGATTCCGATCTAAGCAGAGCCCTCTGAGCTGGTAGGAAAGGCAACTCTTGCAAGGGGGAACTGGAGAAGACCTTTCTTTTCCATCTACTACTCATCGCATCTTCTGTATTCAGCATTCCCTTTAAAGAGAATTTCACTCACAGGATTAGACAGGAATTCCTTTACAGTGTCTGTTTTAAGAACTAAAGTACACTCCATTTTCTGAGAAATAGGCATCATGTCACCGCACAGAGTTTGAACTTTTGACACATTTCTCATCCTGCAACTGAGTACTTCTTTAATTGGGTAACTTGAATAAAATTATGATTATTTTAAATTTTGTAATGCATAATTTCTATATTATAATAACGTACGGAGACCCTTGCTTAAAGAAATAAATGCTCTTCTGAAGTCCATTTCAGTCAAATGTAAATAAAACAAAAATAAAATTTAAAAATGCACACTGCCTCTCAACAAAATCACTCTCTGGCAGTTTTTTTTTTTTTTAAAGATTTTATTTATTTATTTTACAGAGAGAGAGAGAGAGACAGTGAGAGAGGGAACACAAGCAGGGGGAGTGGGAGAGGGAGAAGCAGGCTTCCTGCTGAGCAGAAAGCCCGATGCGGGGCTCCATCCCAGGACCCTGGGATCCTGACCTGAGCGGAAGGCAGACGCTTAATGACTGAGCCACCCAGGCACCCCTGGCGGAGATGTTTAAAGAAGGAAATTTTATTCACACAGAAAAAAACTGCATTCAAATAAACCTAAGGGGTATCACTTGTCTTTATTTTCATTATATTCAAAGAGATGACCCCTTTGATCATATGTAAGGAGACCTAACAACAGTCATGATTTACAACATGAATTGCATAGGACTTTGTTTTCTCTTTAAATCATGCCTGTTCCATGCATTTTATAGTCAAAGCTCTGGAGAGTCGCATAAAAGAAAAAAAAAAACACTCAAATTTCCCATATCTCCACAGACAAAGCCCATTAAGGTTTGAGATTAAGCATTTGGAAATATTAGGAGCATTTAAAATATGCTCACACTTAGCTGTTTGTTCACTTGGTAACTATTTGCAACGTGGAAAGGTCTTGATTTCCGCTTTGAGAAAGTTGGAGGCAAATGGCACTACTATTTCATTTCAATAATCCAAGTCAAATTTTTAATACAACTTCTAATTCTATTTTAAACTTTATTTGGATTGGGTGCTACTTTGCTTCCGAATAAGTGACAGAATCATTAATTGCCAGTGGCTTTATGAACATGATATGAAGAATACAAGCCAAGAAAGTAAGTAGGATAAAGTTTTTGCTTTTCGCAAAGCATACGGTCATATTCTCTATATTCCGGACATCCTCACAACAAACAAGTAACTCCAAATGTTACTACAACACGGCTCATTAGTCTGCAGGTTGGATATACGACACGTCAAATCCCTTCCCCTGAACCATCATAATTAGTGTCACGACACAGCTTTAACAAAGTTTGCAAGTCCTCGCACTACTCTTCAAAACTTAATGCTGTCATAGGTCTTCTGTGTATGTATTTTTAGTGCCCAGTTCCTAGTTCAGTGTTTAAAAATCCTGCTGATCCTGGACTTGGAACAAAGCTTTCGGAAGCAATCAACAGCTCTTGCCATCACAGGTGCCAAATACACACACAATGTCCTTTTATTTATGGAAATACACACAGATCTATTCTGCATGTGCTCTGAGCCCAACACAAATACCACCCCTTTCCCACAGGCGGCAGGAAGGATGTGGTTTGAAGGACACGGTTGCTTCATCTGAATGTTCAGTTCTTCAAAGACCTCTTGTTTCTACACTGAATCGCGGCACTTCTATTTAAATTTAAGAAGAAACAACTGGCCCATGCCTGAAATCCCACTTTTATTTAGCTAACACTGGCGTTAAAGTAGATGGTATGATTCTCTTTTCCAGCTTACCTTCGGTGCATACATGCTGAAAGTGTGTTCATATTCGGAAGGCGTTTCCGTGAGCTGGTGACCCAGTAATTCCCTACATACACAGGTCAGCTGCAACAACAGTACTAAAATCGCCAGATGAAATGGTCAAAATTACCCAGCGGTTTGATAAAACCAGCTTACTCTGAGCCTAATCCAGGGATAAATATACAGAAAGCTCCACGCAGTGGAAACTGTAAACATTCTAGAACGGCCCCTGACACTGTAAAACACGCAGGTCCGTCACTGCCAGGAAAACAAATATTTGCGGAATTATAGGGCATTATCTTGGTTTTTACCTGAATGCAAATGAGGGCCCCATACTCACAAGCTCCTGTTTAAAGTGGAGAAGTGTAACATGCAGTACAAGGGACTAATTCCATCCCTCCAAACAACTGTAAACTCAGAACATGCAATCCACTAAACCTGATTGTAAATTCAACATATCCTGCGTTCCGGGAGCTCACCCACTTCATCATTTCACTTGCAAAATGCCCGAGCTCTAAGCATAAACATTTAATCCACAGTCCTGCACCCTTTATTTTCTCCATTATTGTCGGCATTCCCCCTTTCCTGGGCATTCACCAGATGATTTCTTTTTTCAAGTCTTGCACCTTGCACCTGCCTGCCGTCCCACTTAACCCAATATTTCTGAGCTCCTAAGAAATATGGACGTTTTTCAACTCTGCAGACTCTGTCTTTTTGGGGACTTGAACTTACCTTGGAAAAGATGTATAGTTAGTTACGAATTGCTTCTTCAGCTTTGCACACAGAGTCTATTCTCCCTTTATGATTCCCCTGCAAAGTTACTAGCTCATGAGGACCTATAATTTGAGAAAATAGCTTTGGCAAGAAGGTAGGTAAATTGCTACTAGTGATTACTTATGAATTACTGGAAGTTGACTCTTGAGTTTTCTCTAACCACTTCTCCTTTTTTTCTAATCAGTTTTACTACGTGTGATCTATGACATTACTTAGAACGGTTGAAGTGGACGTCAGGAGAAAGCAAAATGGAAATAGGATGAAAATATTTTATTGGTAACACCCAACCAAAAATACCGCCTTCTGAGAAAGTGTACACAACTCCATCTATCAGGTAGACTATTACTCTGCCCCAGGGTATTAAATAAGCTTCTATGTTTCCGTTCCCAAGTAGAAACAAAGAGCTCTTGACCAAATGTCTGCGCCCTGGTCTTTCAGAAACCCATATCTGGTTCTCAGATACCAGGAAAATTTCACCTAGTGTCATGTTTCATGCTGAGAGTTTTGTATAGCTCTTGTGTAAACCTTGGGTCTCCAAGACACATTCCAAGCTGAATTTATTTCGAATTCCAAACTGGGTTTATTCCATTCCACTCACTTAAAATTCCTATTGTGATTGGAAAATATACACTTCAATTTACCTTCTGTGCACTGTTCGATGAACCACTTGTCACGTTTCACCCTTGAAACCTGCATTTCAATCCTGAGTGGGTCCGTATAACAGTTCATTAAGGCTTTGCTATTATTTGAGAGGAACGTTGTAACATCCACTGTTCTCTTTCTCGGCATTCTTAGGTACGGTAACATGAGAGTTCTGGCAAAATAATAGGATGGTTGCTTCTCTTTCCCCTGCACCTATATACCATTTGCTTGTCCGTACACAAAATCATGTCTCAAAGGAAGTAGAAATACATGTACAAAAGTCAACCTCCCCATCCTGTTAAATCCGTACCACCATATACACTGACATGACATAAAACGAGATCGCTTGACCAACTGCTGAAGTTAAACACAGATTACTACCATTTGGCTAGAGCAGGGCGAGTCATTTCAGGACATGGCCTCAAGGAATGCCAATTTTGAGGAGGAAGGCTCAAACTCAAGCAAGGGAGCTGGCTCTTTGCTCAGGGGAGGTGGATTTCCTGGACAATGTTTAAGCCAGAAATGACGGGTAGCATAAAAGGGTCAACCCACCTTGAGAAAGGAAATGCTATGAGCACCTCAACCCCTAATTTTGGCCACACAAGGACCTTACGACATGGGTCTTTTCTCAGATCTGAAGAAATGGAATTCTAATCCCTAACCAATTGATCATAACCATCAACCACATTTAGTTACTCACAGTAAGAAACATGTGTGTGTAGGTCTCTTAAGTGTTGTATTAGGATTTTTCAGTGGTGACAGAATCGTCGGTTAAGAAAAATATTTCAATTCCTGGCAAAGAAATGGCTCCAGCTCCCCTCTGTGACACTGAAATGCCCAGCAAAGTTCTGGGTTTTCAAAAATAATCTGTTCAACGCTTTCCCTGGTGCGAGCATGATAAAGTCAATACCACCAGCAGCTTCCAAAGTCAGAAGTGACTTCCTCAGCAAGCATACAGACCTGGCACATGTATCAACCTTATTCAGGGTCCCAGCATTTGCAGTTGAGAAATGGATCCAGAAGACTTTCTGAGAACCTCATGATTCATCTTAGATCTTACCCTTGAACTTTCTCTTTTCTTGGAAGATGTATCATAGCAACATTTTCGTGCGAGACATATGAACATGATTAAGAACACCTATGTCTTTCTGGAACTGAAGACAATTCAATTATTGTTTCCTAAAGTGTCACTCCCCAACTATCTTCTGTACAAGCATTCTTCAAATATGCTTATGTGGATGGTTAAAATCAAAGCAAACTGAGAAGCCTCAACCAAGTCAAACAAACACACACAGGAACCAACCAAAACCCTCCCCTGCATTCTCATATCCAGAAAGATCTGCCTTTCCCTGCGTTCCCTGTTAGCTGCACCTGGGCTCTACTCTGTGCCTACTTATATTTCTTTCCTTTTTTTTTTTAAGAATTTTATTTATTTGAGAGAGAAAGAGAAAGAATGAACAGTGGGGAGGGGCAGAGGCAAATGGAGAAGCAGCCTCCCCACTGAGCAGGGAGCCCGATGTGGGGCTCGATCCCAGGACCCTGGGATCATGACCCGAGCCGAAGGCAGACGCTTAACCGGCTGAGCCACCCAGGAACCCCCTCCACTCATATTTCCTAAAGTTCAGGTTCTTCATCAAAAAAAAAAAAAAAAATCCTATTATCTGAGGATCCATTCGTCAGCTTTCTTCATTACCACCTTAACACATGCTATTTCTTCAATCTCTTATTAAACAGGCTCTCTTCTAAGGAGCACACTGTTCAACCGTACTCCATTTCTCCCCGCAAATGGCTGCAATCTCAGCAAGCCCCCTACATCTCACAAAGACTTTAACACGTGGTTTAAAGTCTTAATATCCAATACAAGATCTGGGGTGACTTCAATGTCCCTTTGAAGGACTACCTGACACCCTAGCTTACTCATTGTCATGGTCCCCACCCCTTCATTCTGCTTCAGCCAGTTACATTCATAGCCTCGCACAACTCGGTTACGACATGTGTTGACTCTGAGATATTCTCCAATGGGCACCCTCTCCATGTTGCATCTCTCAGTTCTGTATTTCAATTACGTCTGTTCTACCCCATTGAGACTTTGAATCTCTTAGAGGCAGTATTTTCTTTCAGTCTACAAACTCCCTTTGGCTCTAAGTTTTGTCCTCACTCTTTACCGTAGACATGCTAGCCTTGCCGGTACCCACTGATTCCCTGAGGTCCTGTCCTCCCCCCACATCCTCCTGCAAAATTTCAACCCAAGAACAATGCAATTGTTTTATTTCTGTGTTTATACATATACTTGTAAGTTTTGGAAAAATCCGTATGGCTCTGCAGAATGGTACTGGTACAGAGCTCCGATCCTCAGGATTGGTGGAATCCCAACACTTCCCAACTATCTGACCACATCCACCTTTCCTCCACATTTTGACTATTCCTTCCAATCCAGTAATATATACCAACCGTAATTTCCTCACTGTCAGCAAAGCCTTCATTTCCTGATTTCATTTTACAGATAAAGGAGCCCAACAAAATGATAACTCTTTCAACTCCTTTTCCTCTCTCTGAATTTATCCTAACCCAGTTCTTGGCCTCTCAGCTCATCAGAAGAAATATCTTTTCTCTTGTCTAACATTGATCTTTCCACCTTTATTCTTGACTCTACCCTCTTCCTCTTTACCTGCTCTATGAGGTATTTCATTCCGCAAACAAACCTTTAGCCACTCCCATGGAGCTGGCTTCTACCAGGTGCTGTGCTGGAGCTGGTGGCTGGTTCTGTGTTTCTTCTAGTATCTGCATCAGTAATATCACACTGACAACTTGATGTCAGCCATGGTGGGAGCACTGACCCCAGGGCAATGGGCCAAAGCTACAGATCGGGGGTTTGGCTATCAACCCAGCTGGTTCATCAGGACACCACTGCGCATAAGCCCCACTCAGAAGAAACAAAAACACAGACCAAAAAAATCTTTACGTCTAGTCTATGTCCCCTTTTGATTATGTTACCCTCTCTCCTTCCTTTTATGTCCTACTTAAAAATGCAGTGTGTACTCAGTCAATCATTCCCTCCTAACCAATTTAAATAATGTCTTTAATTCTTACCAGTTCTTCACTGAACTTGGTATTTCCGAGGTAATCAGTAACCTCCTAGTTGATAAATCTAATGGCTACTTTGCAGTTATTACCAACTTAATCTGATCCTGTGGGCAGCTCCATCTTTATAATTCTCTTGCTTTGGCTTCCAGGATATCACCGTGTCTTGAATTTCTCCTCTGCCTCTCGTCACTTCTTCTCAGGGTCCTTTTCAGGGACCATTCATTTGTGTTCTTTCCTAGCCTGATCCCTACACATTTATTCAATACAGTAGTTAGTATCTGCTTCTCTCTTTAGACAGTGACCTCTCTGAAGGCCAAGACTGTCCCTTCTTGCTCACGAGTGTGCACTCAAGGGGGTGGTTGGGTGGCTCAGTCAGTTAAGCATCTGACTCTTGAGTTCTGCTCAGGTCATGACCTCAGGGCCGTGAGATCAAGCCCTGCGTCGGGCTCCAAGCTCAGTACGGAATCAAGTCCCTTCTCTATCTTTCTCTGAATAAATAAATAAAATCCTAAAAAAAACCCAACAAAACCTTAAAAACAACAACAAGTGCTCAACCGGCAGTTCATGTCATGCTAGCTGCACTAGTCCTGTGAATATTTACTGAATGCATGAATGCGGATCCTGGGAACTTCCAGGATTTCTTCAGGTGGGGAAACTGGGAGAACACTAGATTTCCTGCAGACAAGCATAGAGCTGTTCAAATGCAGGAAATGAAGGCTCTGACAGAGACATAACCTGATTTAGTAAACATCGTGTGGGGAGGCACAGACAGATGAGTTACTCAAATGATACAAGAGCAATTTGTTGTCTTCACAGTATGTCTCGCCTAAAGATCAAGGTTTAAAATCATAAAGAGCTATATACATTTTCCTAGTTTTATGCTCAGTCATTATGTATGCTCAAACAGGGTAGCAATATAATTTATTATGCAAGCTGGGGCATATTTGTCAGTGAAAGATGGTAATATTAACAAGTATGCCAAAATAACACAGGTAAATGGCTCAGGTCTCCAGATAACTGGGACACATGGTCATCTTAGCTTTAGTTGACATAGCAGAACAAAGTAGGTAAGCGCAAAATTCTCTGTCCAGGGGGAAATGTGACTGGGGTCAGAGAATGACCAGATGCATTACAGAAGAAAGCTTCTTATAACGTGGTGTTGGTATTTGTGCAAACTGTGGAATGAGTAATACATCTGCAATAACCGTCACGAATAATACAATTGCATTAATCATGCTGCATTTTATCGAGAGTTTATGCTGTGTATCATGTTATTTGATCCCCACCATCAACCTAGATTCCTCAAATAACACTGGGCCTGACACAACTGCAGATGAACAAGAACAAGAAGATGAAGAATAAGATCTAGACCGTTCCTAGAGAATCGATTGTTTAAGTATAAAGCCAAGTATTGTCCGTATTGACAGATGAGGAAACTGGTGCCCAGAACTCAGAAATGCAGATAATAAGTTGTATGGCTGGAACGGTGAATCACATCTCTGAATTCCAGCTCAGAGATCCGTTCATTTTGCTAAACTGCCTCCGAAAATGGGACAGCACTCTTAAAAGTATTTTATGTCCTTGTCTGCTACCATGTAGAAATGCCCATAAAGAACATTTACACAATCTTCACAGAGGCAGACTGTGCCCAGGCTCAGTTTGTGTTGTCTGCAAAGACTTCCTTTTTAGGCACTGAGAACTGGCCCTGTGACAGGGATTTAAAGGGGCTTTAAAATGGCAAACACACAACCTCTGATTGGCTTGTCAGGGTATCATACCTCTGCTTCAGTCCTGGGTAAATTAAAAGGGCGAAACTATGGCTTTACTTTGTGGTCAGATTTCACATAGGGGAGCAAAGAAATAGTCCAGCTATGGTCAGTTCAGTCTTGGGGTTCTGAGGCCACCTCTACCACACAAAATGTGGGTATTTCTCCATGATTTGTCCATGAAATATTTCACCTTACAGTTAACAGATGAATTCTAATTTATTGGTGCTTTGGGGGTCCTCTTCAGTCTTTACAAAACAGACTTTTCGAGATTGCAATTAGGGTGTTAAAGGCAATGTACCATCATGCTATATTCTTCTAAATGCTGGCAAGAGGAACTCATTACAATGTTGAGACTTTTGGGAGTCAAACTCTTCCCTGCCCCTTGTTACAAAATCCTCTGGGTTTTCATTCCTTCTAACGACAGAGTTCTATGAGTCTAAGATCCTAGTAATAAACTCAAAGGTGAATTTTCGTATTTTCAGTTTTTCAAAATAATATATTTCACTTATTTTACAGAAATATTTCCTAAGTAAGAGATGATTTTCACACCATCTTTTTTTTTCTTCTGATCTGAGAAGAATTTGGTAAAAGGCAAAGGGAAAATCAAAATAGCTCACCAATCAATGAAGTCATTCAAATCACAAGCAAGGATAACTAAAATAGAAGACTTTTAAAATTACCTGAAATTGATCAGGGACAGATTTAACGGAGACATTAATAATCAAAGTTTTTTTTTCCAACATCTATAAAAATCTTGATCTTATGCTCATGACAAAGATGAATAAGATGTGTAATTGAGATAAAAGGAATTATTCTCTTTCTGGATTGTCTGAGAGTTTCTCTTACAGGGAGAACTTTTTTTTGTTGGGAAAGTTTCTAGACAAGTTTGCTGAGGATAAGTGAGGATGGGATTTGCTGCGATGATGATGAGGAGCCTTGGCCTAGGAGGGGCTGCCCTGAGGGAGCTCTGGGGAGGGATCTGGTTATAGCTTTAAGGGGGAAAAGGAAGACGGAGAGAGGCAGAGGGAGGGAGACGGGCAGGGAACTCAGGTTAGGGTGGAAGGAGGTTTGTGGTGTGTGGTTCAAGGATCCTCTCCTGGAAACCCCTCAAATCTTTGATAAATTGTTAATTTGTTCATCAAATTCCAGAGAGAGTAGAAAGAAAACTGCGAAGGGACTGAGGGGTGGTTCTGGGCACCAGATCTTGACTGGACACACGGAGTTAGGAATGAAGACACCAGTGATTACAAAGAAATCAACCCTTGAGTAAATTCCAGGACTTGTAGGGAGAACTCTGGACTCTAAGAGGATGCAGTGGTGATGCGGTGAATCCTGTTTACTGAATCTCAGAGGAGCAAGAAAACTCCAACTGACCACCAGGGTGTCAGACACGGTCCATGCAATGACCCCAAAGCCTCATGGTGTGGAGGGAAAGACAGATGGGCAAGCAATGAGCAAAAGCTCAGGAATCTTAACCTGTACGACAGGGGCTGTCTGCACAATGTTGTGGGGCCCGGAAGAAGGGCTCCCTTATCCTACCTTGGGACTCGGGGAGGTGTCACCCGGGAGGTGGCTTTTATGGTAGGTCCTGGAGGATGAGCATGAGTGGTCACAAAACTTTGGAAACTCAGGACCGTATCCCTTCAGTTCCCTCAAAAGAAGCCACACAAAACTGCAAAAGAAGAGGAAGAGCTTTTCAAGCAAAGGATATAGCCTGAATGAAGTTGGCCAAGGACACGCACAGGAATTCTGGGGGGCAGTGAAAGCTGCTAGACACATGTTTGCGGAGTGCTCAGAGACAGCACCTAAAGACTCTATTTATTGTCCTTATGCTTAGGAAGAAGCGATTTCTCCAGAATGAGACATAAGAAAAATTTATTAAATTACTTAATCCCCACTTGGTATTCAGTTACAGTCATCAAATTGTCGGTACTATACCTGGTTAAATAATACCCAGTAAATTATTTTAATTTGCATGCTTAATTGAAGCTTGTGTCTGAAGCGAACCTCAGCCCCCCTCTTCACGTCTCCCTCCCCCGTGTCACATATACAGACCCAGAGCACATCTAGCTCTAACAATCTTAATCATTTTCAGTGCTCCGTCATTAGGCTGTCCTGATGTATTTTCTTGCATTATCTGCCTTACTAACTGATATGAAATTACTACAACTTTATGAAATTTCTTTAGATCAGGGAATTTTGCAATGATTGACCTGGATATGAATATAGTTATATAGATGATATACAGATATCAATAGATGGAAAGGTTGCTTATCTTTTAGTCATTAGTTGGGTTATTAAATTGTTTAATTCACAATGGTTTATTCCTGGGGGCCCATGACAAGCTCAACAACATTAACCAGTCTTCAAGGTCAATATTGGTGAAAAGAAATTGCCATTACAAACACTGTGATCAGTGTCTTTCTTATCTGACCAGGGTATCACCATACATTACATCATTAGTTTTTGATGTAGTGATCCATGATTCATCATTTGTGCATAACACCCAGTGCTCCACGCAGAACGTACCCTCTTTAATACCCATCACCAGGCTAACCCATCCCCCCCACACCCCTCCCCTCTAGAACCCTCAGTTTGTTTTTCAGAGTCCATCGTCTCTCATGGTTCAAGACTGCAGTCTTTTTTAGTAGTATCCCATGATACAATGACATTTCACGCCAAATGCCAATTAATATTTTTAACTTACCACGATGTGAATATGGTTTTGATTTATTATAGGGACTTTTTAAAAACATTTAGGCTTTAAAGATAAAATAAAACAAGGTCACCTTGCTATCGAGCAATATTTGTTAGGAGTGAAGACTTTAGGTATACCAATGGTTATCTCTTTAAGCTTATCTGGAATTTAGCTATCTTCATAAAAATCTCACAACAAATCATACATTGCAGAAATTGCCTCAAAGAGAACTCCTAAAAACCTGCCTCTGACAACAGGATTTCCCAAAGCAGCCACTGAACGGGATAAAGGGTCTTGTAAACGCTTTTCAGCTGTTCCATGTCTACAAGAAGGATTTCATTCATTCATTCATTCATTCATTCATTCATTCATTCATTCATCATTATTTCAACAAATACACAGTCCCTGCAACATAGCAAGGGCTGCTTTAGCTTGGGGCATAGAGATAAAATAGACAAAGTCAGTAATTAAAGGGAATTTTATTCCAAAGGGGACACAAAATTGCAACTGAATTTGTATTGTAACACCAGCTGCTTTCCTGAAAAAATAAAGTGGGGTATCTGGGTCAAAGGAGCAACTGCAAAAGAAGAGGATGGGATGTGAAGGGTATGACTACTTTAGATACGGGGGTCAGTGAAAGCTGCCTGAGGTGGAGACAGCTGATCGAACCCCTGCTCCTCAGAGGGCAGTCTGTGAAAGCATTTCAGACAGGGGACACAGAGAACAAAGGCCTGGGGTGGGAACAAGCTTCACGTGTTCAAGAAGCTGCAAGAAAGTCAACGTGAGTGCGTTTGAGGGCTAAAGCCTTTGATAAATCCTGAGCTGAGTGGCAGAAAATAGGAAGCAAAGGAAAGCATTATATTTTTTAGGATGCGTAAATAACCAGGCAGAACTAGATAGAAAGAGTATGTTTTGGGTAAGCTCTTTTGTGTTTAATGGCTATGTCTTTTTGCCAACGCAGACCTTGAAGGCTGGTTAATGTTGAACTTGTCATGGGACCTGAAGAACACACCGCTACAGATGAAACAGCTTAATAGCCCAGTGAAAGAAACAGATAAATAACTTCAAGTCTACCTTTAGCCCTCAGACTCGGAAACCATTTCGACACCCAAGTGGAGGACAAGCTGGACATTCCTGAAAGTTCCTTCATTAATTAACCATTCTAGCCTCTGAGGAGCAGTTGTCTTAAGCTACCTTGCATATTTCACAAAAGAAATGGAAATAGATATCTTACTCATAAACTCCATTTCCAGGATGGAAGAAAAGCTGTCTCTGCCTCTTTTGGCTTAGGCTCACAAAGTCATATCCACTTGATAGCCTAATTTCTCAGAAAATTAATTTTCCATATCTTCATGGAATGTTTAATGCTTACATTTTAAGGGTGTCTGTTCTTCAAAAATCCACACACGTTCATAGTAACTCTGCCAAGACATTTATATAATTTGAAGTATATTTTCTTTCTTGGTTCTGAGGAGTGAAAACCTGAATAATTCAACCTCAGGAACTGCATTCTGAGGCAATACAGATATGATGAATCCTTAGCTATTTAAGAGGAAGCTCACTGCATGGTCATTTATTACGTTGAAAATGTTGAAACACTGAGATCGTTATAAATGCCCAACTATAGAATCATACTCAGCTAGATGAAAGACTATTTTACGAAACATTATATATCAGACAAAATGAAAATAATCTATCGAATGAAGCATGTAAAAGCCCACACTAACATGGGAAATTTAGTTAAGGTTTGTAAAATATATGTAAACTTTTACACACACTCTGATCATAAATGGGAAAAAGGATAAAAATGTTAAAGCTGAGTGAAATTATGAGTATTTTTTTCTATTTTCTAAAACACTATATAGTGTTATGTTGCTAGCATTGGATTTTGTTTTGTTTCATCTTTTGGTTATTTTTTTTTAAAGTTTTTATTTAAATTCTAGTTAGTTAACATACAGTGTAATATTAGTTTCAGGTGTACAAGATAGTGATTCAATATTTCCTGTACGTCACCTGGTGCTCATCATGACAGGTGCACTCCTTCATCCCCATCACCTCTTTCACCCATCCCCCACCCACCACCTGACTCAAACATCCTGCTGGCCATATTTTCCTTCATGTTCCAGAATTACTACATTCAGATACTGACACAGTCCTTCTTAAGGAGATGAGTAGGTATTTTGCTTAATGAAATATCCCATAGTATTTATTTACCAAGTTAGTGACAGATCGAAGGAAATAGCTAAAATAGTATACATAAAGGCATTTAATGTCTATAACTGTATAAAAAATTGCTCCAAGGCCAAAGATAGCCAGTACTTTTCTATATTAAGTTATCCCAAGGTATGTTTATTTTCAATCTATGCTTAAGTTTAGCTACAGAGTCAGGGATAAAGTAGGATAAGTGAAGGTATTTAATTACTGTTTTCTCTTCTACATTCTCAACAGAATAATTGCTGACAAGCTCTGTTGCCCAGAAAATGTCTATTGGAATTATTGAGTACAAGAAATACAAAAGCAATGAAAAAAAGGAGGATGTTTTATTTACATCCTTTTTCAAAACCAGTGCCTCTGTGTTATTAATGTCTTCGTGGGACCAGGATCATACATATGTGTAAAAAGTTTAAGATCATTCCTGAAGTTTTCTTCCAACAAACACTGGTATATTCGTTTGAAAATGTAGATTTCATTTACTTCCAAAACAAGCATCTCATTATTCAGAGCATCCAGGTTTGCAAGGCCAACTGGGTGGCTCAGTCGGTTAAACGTTCAAGATTTCTCGATCTCAGCTCAGGACTTGATCTCAGGGTTGTGAGTTCAACCCCATGTTGGGCTCCATGCTAGGTTTGCAAAAATAAACAAACTGAAGGAAACTTTACACAAACAACAGTTACCAGTTTTGCTGAGACTCATCACACAGTCCTGTAACAGCTATGGGTTTTTCCATCTAGAGATTCACATTTATTTTTTATTGTCCAGCTAATTTATTTTCAACGTATGAGCAAGACCACAAATCAGTCTGTGCATAAGCATATGTTTAAATCTATAAGGAGAAATGTCTGGAATCCTTTTGGTTATGACAATTAGAATTCATAATAATGAAAGAAATATACAACACTTACTGTATTCTTCACATAGCTCATTTCATTCATCAAATTGTCCAAATGAGTCTAGGACACATTTATCCCCCTCTTAGCTGACACATTAACCAAGGTTTGTAAGATTAGTTCATATGTCCACAGCCATCCAGAAAATGTTGTCGCAGCTGCCCGCCAGACTCTAAGTCTCTGTTCTTTCTCCTACGTCCACTGCCTTCACTTTTCTCATACAAGCTAAAAAACTTATTGTTTTTCACATTTCCCTGGAAATTACTATGATAATAAATCTAGTTTTTGTAGTACCTCCTTAGTGCTTCCCAACATCACTCATATACATGTGTGTATGTCAGCACATGTCTCTGGGTATGCGCGCACGCACGTGTGGAGGGGATGTGTGAAGCAGAAAGGCAGTAAAATTTTTTTTTCTAGATGCTGAGTTTCAGGAAGTAGTGGAAATCCTCATGGTTAACAAATTCTACCCCTTCAAACCCGCAAGGAGACAGACGATCTAACTCAGGAGATGGCACTTGACAACAGCGTTTCAGGTATTTTATAATTAGGAGGGAGGAGATGGTCTGCACGTTGGGTCATGGGATGTTCTTGAGGCATTCAGCGTCTTTACCATCTCTTGGAAGTTGAATGAAGGTATTCTTTCCCTCGGTTAATATTCCTTCCATCTCAATATATTAGCCAACCTCCTTGATGTTCAAACTCCTCCTCTCAGATTTAAAATATTTAATTATAATTTCTCTTTTATCTTCAATATCATCTACCTCTATCATTCATCTCGCAACTTTATATCCTAATTGTGTATGAAAGCTCATTTAACATCCCAAGGTAATTTAAACCCCTTGCATCTACTGGCCACAGAGCTCCAATGCTTAGAATAATGTCTACATTTATTATTTTGAAAATCAAGGCCCCTAGATATATATATAGTGAATCTCTCTCCCAGCCTGTCATTTTTTCTCCTTTACATACTCTTGTGAGTTGATTTGTGTCCTTCCCAGAAGATGTGTTGAAGTACTAACCCCAGGACCTCAGCATGTGATCTGATTTAGAGGAGGATCTTAACAAAGGTAACTGAGTAAGAATGGGGTCGTTAGGGTGGGTCCTAAATGTGACTGGTGTCCCTGTAAAAAGTGGAAATTTGGACACAAACACATGGGGGAAGGTCATGAGGAGATGAAGGTGGAGATTGACTGGGGTGATGCATCTACAAGCCGAAGAACACCAAAGGTTGTAGGCAGCCCCCTGAAGGGAGTTTCCAGGCATGGAACGGATTCTTCCCTCCAGCCCTCAGAAAGAACCATCATCCTTCCAGCACCGTTATTTCAGACTTCAGCCTCCAGAACTCCGAGACAATGCATTTTTACTGGGTCAGCCCCTCAGTCAGTAATACTTTGTTGCAGTGGTCCTAGTAAAGTAACAACTTGAACTACACTCAAAAAAGGCGATTTGCTTTTCCCCAGCCATGCTCCATACTTCCACTTTTCAAAATTTATTTATGTCAGATATGCCTATAGAATTCCTCATTATCATTTATGATTAGCCCGAAGATGATTTCCACTGTAAATTCTGCAAAATGGCTAGCTGGAATAAATTTATTTCTTCCACGCTCCCTGTAGCTCTTTATTTGTATCTTTATTATAAATGTTAATAAGTTCTACCTTGCTTTGTTGTTACTTGTATACATATCTTCCTCTAACAAATAAACCAAGTCCTATGGGGCGAGGACTACCCCTTCCTCCTTCTGGTACTGCTCATGATGGTGGTCACAGTGCTCTGCACAGAGAAGATATGTCGTGTTTATTTTGTTATCTGAGTTACACAAGAGAAGTCCAGCTACTTGGGAAAAGGTTGTGGTGAACTGTGTTTCTGCTTCCGTGATAAGAAACTAACATATACTTCTGATGGTTTATTCTTTTCTCCACATCCTTTCAAGTTGTATCTTCTCCCTGGATCTGGTGTACCATATCTTCCCTTTTTGTAATCAATACAAAAGTTCAAATCAGAGTTCAGCCGAAAGGCCTTTTCTTCAACTGATTCATCAGTTCAGTGGAAGAAATAATTGCCCATTCATTCACAATTCCCATTCATTACTTGTTTCATCCCACACTTTTCGACTGGTACTGGATGCAGACCCGCTTAAACATGGGTGTGTGCTTTTGGTCTCCAGGTGCATCTACTTCTGCTCTTCTTGAGTAATTTATCTTCAAAGTTATTTATGCAGAAATCGTAGTTGATATAGAATATCTTCAAAAGCTTGTGGGAGGGCATTTCCAAAAATTTTCACACCATCATTTCTTCTTTGAAATGAACAAAGCTGGGGGGGGTGCCTGCATGGCTCAGTCGGTTAAGCATCTGCCTTCAGGTCTTGGGGTCCTGGGATCAAGCCCCACAATGGGCTCCCTGTTCAGTGGGGAGTCTGCTTCTCCCTCTGCCTCTGCCCCCACTTGTGCGAGGCTAAATGCTTATTATCACCCGAAGAATTATTCCCCCAAAGTTATTCCCCTTCTTTCTAGCTGAAATATCAAATATGATGCAAAAATGAATTGGTCCTGCATTAATTAATAAATAAATACATTCTGAATAGGACCGAATTAAATACAAATGTGAAGTGGATTCACCAACTAAAGCTTACAAGATGACATTATCACTTATTAAAGTGATATCTCTATCTATTGATTTGTACTTAATTTGATTAAACCATTTCTGGCCTAAAGCTTTGAGGACAGGTATATCAAACTTGGGATGGTTTCAATATAATGCTTATAATGTTATCATCTTACAAAAGCAATAAGACTTTGTTTGCTTCGGCTTGAATAAAAGGACACGTACAGGGGTGTCAAAAGAAATGAAAGATCGCCAGGTAACGGTCATTGGTTGGGTGCCTTTATGAATTCCTTGATTTGTACTGTAGTCGTTTCTCACACTTCTACCCAAGACAGTAAAGATCGTATTAATAAGCATTCATCGTTGTGTTTTCCTTAATACAACACTTCCCAAATGTGACCAGGACCTGGAGTTGACTCCCATATTTTGCTTTTAGTCCATAGGCACTGGGGCAGTGAAAGCTAACTCATCTAGCTAAAAGGATTTCTGTATCTGGGGATATGCAATCTCCAGACAATTTAGAAACTTCCTCTGTCACCTTAGGAACCAGAAAGGGATGTAAACTCATAAGAGAATCAAGCAAAATAGAGTTTCCCAGGAGAGCAAAAATATGGCTCATCCATGCTGCTTCCTTTATTTTAACAATGAGCCCAGCACCATGTCTAACGAGGGGCCTGATCAATATATTTCTGTGGTGGTGATACAACTTTGAATTAATGACAACAACATGTGATATAGGAGGACGGGATAAGAGTCTGTGAAATTTTGGAAGCAGTTTAAAATGTTATCGATCTACATATAATATCTATTGAAGACTAGATGTGAGGCTGACATAAAAACACTGAAAATCACGACAAACAAAGCAAGTTACCTGTCGTGTGCCACTTTTTTGGAATAGAGATTCAGGTCTCCATAGAAACTTGATGGCCTGAATTCATGTTTTGTTATTATGCAGCAAATGAGGTGAATTTTATTTTTGTAAATGTGACACTGATTTAGTATATAAGACAAGAATTTTCTACAGCCCTTCATAATACTAAAGTTTTTATTTTGCATGCCCTTTGTGAAATTAAAGTGAAGAAAAAAACCAAAGAGACAGACAACACTTACTTTTCTAGATGTACAGTGATCACAAATGCAATGTTGTGAACGGTATTTGTGAAAGTTAGCTCGAGTAGCACCCATTATTCAACAAAGGGGAAAATCCGTGTACAAGGTTTTCAAAACAAGAACTACCTACAGTCTTGTACTTTCACAGGAAAGCCAGGATTGAATCTGTGAGAGCCATGGTCACAGGGCAAGTAGAAAGCTCTTCAGAACTCCTGCTGGAAGGGCTGGATATAAATTGCCCCCAATACTGCCCTCAATCTGAAATCCCACAATCAGTCAAATTAGTTGTGCAATTGATCAGTGATTAATTTAAGCACCATATACCTTTAAGGGTAACTACATCAACCCAAAAGCAACATTCACCAGGCATCCACCGTATGTTTTACGCTATTTCAGGAAAGCTGTGTAGACAAAGCATTAACTGACATGGCCCCTTCTCAAGGCGCTTACTCGCCAGCTCAGAATGAGGAATGTTAACACAACAGGAACAATTAAGGAAATGATAATAGAATCTTGGGGAGTTGACTTAAGGCTGATTAGTGTGGATCAGAGCAAATACATTACACAGAGGAAGGGGACGAAATAGGGTTTTTAAAGAGCAGGTAAGATTTGGATAGTTGGTAAGGGGTCTGAAGAATATTCCAGGTGAAAGAAATAGTATGAGCAAGAAGGAGGAGGAAACATATTTAAGGCTGTAAGAGTCCAGGCTGCCCAGAACACTGGGTGGGTCAGAAAGGAATGGGGTCACTGAGCCCACACCCCCCACAGGAAGAATGTGCATTAAAATCTCAGGAGCAGAACAGACATGATGAATGAGATATTTTAGGGAAATGGGAGGGCAATGTCATGCAGCATGGACTCAAATTCAGAGTAAGAGTCAGCTAGCCAAACGAGGTAGGTAATTGCTGGCAAAACTTGAGGCCTAATGTGATGAGGGACAGCTCTCAACCATAAGAATGAAGAGGAGAACTTGATGGCCCTTCTCAAGTCGGACCACACACTGGTGCCGAGGCCTGGGGAAGGAGGACAGACTCAAAGAGGAGCAAAGAGCATGTGGAGTCCAGGGGGAAGATGAGGGTCGGCAACACCCTCGGTGTGGATGTCTCCTCCATCGGGTCCTGCTCACCAGTGTACCAGGGCAGGACAGAGACTGCAAGCTTCCCACAGACCGCACAATTCTGCGAAGGACGGACAGGGGCAGGACACCAAAATTCTCAAAATTTGGCCTTGGTGGACTGACTTTAGGAGGAGATGCTCAGTAATCTGAAGTATGGGGTCCTATGGTTCGGTTCAGAAAGCCAACTGCACAAAACCAAGGCCAAGAAACGACTCAAGAGAACATCCAAACAGTGGGAAAAAGCCTTAGGAACTTTAGCTGTTGTTAAGAAGATAAATGAGGAGTAAACAAAAGCCAAGTATACAGACGGCTGATACATTAAACTGATTTCAACCCATTTGTGGAATGTCAGTAAAATGAGGGAGATGACAGCTCTCTTTTCCACCCAGCGGTTCAAATCAGACCTACAGTTTTGTGTTCAGTTGAGGGACCTGCCCTTTCAGACAGAGGTCACAAACAGAAATGCGTCTAAAAGTCAGCAGGCAACTTGGATGAGTAATAACTTCAAGGAGCAAGAACACTGGCAGGAACAAGCCAAACCAAAGAAATAAAGCCCCTCAGATCTTTCTCTCTTTTTCTTTTTCTTTTTTTTTTTCCCCTCCCAAATACTCAAGGATCAAAAGCCAGGCTGCAGGCTATGGGCTTATGACAACTGCTTTAATAGGAACATGCCCACAAAGGAGAGCTTCCTGGGGATGAACTCAAAACCGTATCACCCAAGGGACAGGGGACGGACTGATAAGATTTATCCAGGACAAGGCTTATTTGACAGCTCTTTTCAAATTTCTGAAGACTTTCAAGTCAGAGCAGAATTAGATTTGTTTGTGATCCCTCCAGAGGATAGATATCAGCAAATGAAACTGACCAGTGAGGTGGTGGGTTTCCGGGCACTGAGGATGCTCACACCGAGTTTAAACGAACACTTGGTGAGGATATTATAGAGAGAATAACTCATAGTGGACGGGATGTTGGGATGATAACCTCCGAGATCCTTCGCAAATCTAAAATTCTAACACTGGATGACATCGAGGTCTCAAGTGGGGAGAATGGAAGAGAACACCGTTATCCTGACAGAAAGGTACAGGGCTTGGTGAGGGAGGAGCCCAGAGTGTTTGTACGGCATTTCTTTCATGAGCCTCTAATTATCAGACACCATCTTCATACACGAAAGAACGAATTAAAGATCTAAAGGCATAGGAATCCAGGATTCTTTTTCCTTTGAGCGAAGGAAAGTACAATCCTGCTGAATGCGAGGAAAACCATGCACAGGAAAAAGGAAACACAAAAGAAAATAAACCTAACTATCTTCCCTATTTTCTTAAGGCTAGTTTCAAATTCAGTTCTGATATTCTAACTAATATTTGGAAGGTTTTTGTCATGTATTTCTGTTCAGCACTGACAGGCAGAAGACATGCTTTTTCTATGTTCCTTTTGGCTGTGCAATTTGGTTCAACCAATTTATAAACACTTAGCAAGTATTCTTCTCTTTGATCAGATAATTCCACTTCTGAGAATTTGCACAAAGGAAGCAATGTGAACTAGAGAAAAATACTTTAGACACACAAAGATGTATACCACAACGACAGAGTTCACCTACGAATAATTAGAACTAATCAAACCGTACAGGACGTCGTTACTTGTTTTAGTCAACTCAGGCTCCTATAACAAAGTACCACAGGCTGGGCGGCTTAGACGGCAGAAATTTATCTCTCACAGTTCTGGAGGCTTGAAAGTCCAAGACTAAGGTGCCCACCAAGTCAGTGTGGTGAAGGTTCTCTTCTCTTAGCCTGTGGACGACCATCTATCACACTGGGGGTTTGGGCTTCAACATATATGCATTTGGGGTGGGGGTGGGGACACAAACATTCAGTCCATAAGACCACTCAACAACGAGCTTTCCAAAACTATGTAATAGAGCAGAACATACTTTTGATAGATTAAAGAAAAAAGAGGATTCAGAAATTACACATACAATATTACTAAAATCATGGTGAGAAAAAACTGAGACACAGGAAAAAATCTTCAAAGAAAAAATACCAGTATGCTAAGCTGTGGTTGTGTCAGTGTGGTCAGACTATGAATGGTTTTTACTCTTTTTTCTTTTATTTTTAAAAAAAAATTAAATATTTTAATTTATTTTTTTAAAGATTTTTTTTATTTATTTTAGAGAGAGAGAGCGCACAAGTAGGAGGGGCAGAGGGAAAGGGAGAGAGAGAATCTCAAGCAGACTCCACACCGAGTGTGGATCCTGACGTGGGGCTCAGTCTCACGACCCTGAGATCATGACCTGAGCCGAAACCAAGAGTCAGATGTTTAACTGACTGTGCCATCCAGGAGCCCCTTTTCTTTTTTTTTTAAACCTTTTTATTTTCCAGGCTTTAATAGATACATATGTACCACTTTAAAATTGTGCTGAAAGAATTAAGTTTGTGGGAACATGCCTGCTAACCAGCTCATCAAGAACTGATTGAGAGGGGTGCCTGGGTGGCTCAGTCTGTTGTCCTGGGATCAAGCCCCCTGTCGGGCTCCTTGCTCAACGGGGAGCCTGCTTCTCCCTCTCCCTCTGCCACTCCTCTTATTTGTGCTCTCTCTCTCTCTCTCTCTCTCTGTGTCAAATAAATAAATAAATAAAATCTTAAAAAAAAAAAGAACTGAATGAGAGTCTATCTTTGTTATGCAAATGGACCCAAGGGGCAATCGAGACCAGACAACCAGGACCCTGGCTACCCACACACCATAGACAGAGCCCATAGGGCACGTAGTCGACCCTCAGTAACTGTTTATTGAACTCATTGTTTCTGCAGGAAGATAGTTGCTGACCATTATAGGGCAATGGGAAAATCAGTGTGGCTCCTCCTAAGCAAGGGAATGTGTTCTAGTTAATCAGCTTTTCTATTTGGAAGAATTAAGTTCTGCCAGTTAAGTGTATACTTCTCTGGAAGTACATTGTATTTATTGTGTTTTAAATCCTATGTACTATTGACTAGATTACTGGTCTCACAGCAAGACATTTTATTTCCAAAACAAAAAGAAGAAAGAAAGGAATGCAACTGATTCACTTCCCTCATTGTTGATGAAATACTGAGTAGCACTCCAGCCTATCAGGGATATCAGGTGGGCATGATTCCGCGCTGGGAGGGGTCCACAACCGTAAATTAAATTACAGCAGCGTGTAAAGAACGAATCTGCTTTAAACTTTTAAGCTATTTTCCTATATGTTACCTTAAATTTCATTTTAGATTAATGACTTAGAAATAATGACCTTTGAGAAGGAAATAGGAGAGTGATTTCTCCAGATCTGAAATAATCTCTTCTTAATTATGTAGTAATGTCAAGTGTAGACATCGTGGCATTCATAATACCTGTCATGGTGCACAGTTCCACAAAATAATAATTACCTCTTAATGCCTGTTTTTAGAAAACGAATTTGACAAACTCGGTTTGTCATTCCTTTCTTAGAATCTTTTTTTTCTTAATTGCCCCTGTGTATGAATATTTCTCCAGTTCTGTCTGCACAAAGCCAGGGATGTCAAATTTAGTTCACCTTCTCTGCCTACTTTTTTATGCTGCCAGTTTTCCCCTCCCCAGCCACCAACCACAATGGTTACTGATGTCACAAGTATGAAGGGAATGATTTAGAGAATTTAGTTTTCTTTTCTTTTCCCAGTTTATTTTTCCAGGGAAAACACTGGAAAGTGGTGTATATGTGTACACCTTGATGCCTCTCTGTGTAGCTATCTCTATAAACTAGCTTGGGTGATGTCCCTGCGGGTAGAATGGCCAAATATTATGGGGGAAATGGTGCAATAAGGGTGACTCTACTCTAAGCAAGGACATGTGTTTTAGTTATTTAGTCTTTGGAATATTAAAGTCGGTCTCAGTCCTGGTTAAAACTACCATAGTTTTGTAAGTCTGTTGCTTCTTTCTCTCTTAAACTTCTCGAATTCCTTCCCCTCCACTGGTTTCCCTGCTTAGGGACTGGTTTCTCTGCAACCTAAATCCATCCCCTGTGTTACTTTGGTTTTCCCTGAAATTATTTTTGTTCAGTACTTTTCCCTTCTAAAACATGCTTAACAGTGGTTCTATTTGGGTCATTGGATTGATGGTCGTTTTGTTTACTTCTGGATGCTTTTCTGTATATTCTGAGCTTTTACAGCAAAGATATATGACTCAGTTAATAGGAAAAATTAGTATTACAAAACCAAAATAAAAAATCACATTTTCTTCTTTACACACATATTGATCACACTCTGAGCAGGTCCTACAAGTGCCAACTACAGAAATGTAACCAGTATGATGCCGAACATGTGTGCTTTAGGAGAAGAAAATATGAATTATTATTTATTTTATGCTCACTATCTGTCAGACTCTTCTGTAAATACTTTACATGTATTTCTTGTTTAAACTTCATTTTGCCCTCGGAGTGGAATGTTTTCATAGTCCCTCATTTAAAGATGAAGAAGTTGAAACTCACAGAGGTTCAGGACCTTAACCTAAGTCACAACGTTGTCAAAAATGACAGATGAGAGATGAATCACACAAGGAAGGACACAAGTGTTTATGCTTCGATCAAGATACCTACACTGCTCCCCCAGTGAGAACGTGCATTTTTAAAACAAACATTTATTTTAAAAAATTTTTTTATTGTTATGTGAATCACCATACATTACATCATTAGTTTGTGATGTAGTGTTCCATGATTCATTGTTTGTGCATAACACCCAGTGCTCCACGCAGAACGTGCCCTCTTTAATACCCATCACCAGGCTAACCCATCCCCCCACCCCTCTCCCCTCTAGAACCCTCAGTTTGCTTTTCAGAGTCCATCGTCTCTCATGGTTCGTCTCCCCCTCCGATTTCCCCCCTTCATTTTTCCCCTCCTGCTATCTTCTTCTTTTTGTTTTCCTTAACATATATTGCATTATTTGTTTCAGAGGTACAGATCTGTGATTCAACAGTCTTGCACACTTCACAGCACTCACCGTAGCACATACCCTACCCAGTGTCTATCACTCAGCCACCCCATCCCTCCCACCCCCCACCACTCCAGCAACCCTCAGTTTGCTTCCTGAGATTAAGAATTCCTCATATCAGTGAGTTCATATGATACATGTCTTTCTCTGATTGACTTATTTCACTCAGCATAACACCCTCCAGTTCCATCCATGTCGTTGCAAATGGCAAGATCTCATTCCTTTTGATGGCTGCATAATATTCCATTTTAAAACAACCATTTAATAATGTCTTTTATGTAACCATAAATTTCCAAAATATTATAATTTCAAAATTTAATCAAATAAACTAGACTAATGAGGTATTTTACATTTTTTTCATAGTAAGTCTTCAAAACATGTTCTATTTCACACTTGCAGAACATTTCAAGAGCTGAATGGTTACATGTGGCTGGTGGCTGCCATACTGGATACTAGTTCTAGCCACAGATAATTTTTAACTCATTATATTGTTTCTTATAATACCTGTCTTTGTTACTTATTCTTTTTTATTTTTTTAAAATTTCCAGCTTTATTGAGATATTAGTGATTTACGCTTAAGGTGTACAACGTGATTATCTGATACATGTATATGCTGCAAAATAAAGATTAATGACACCTCTGTCCCCATACACAATTACCTACTGTTTTGGTGGAGAAAACATTTGTGACCTATTTTCTTAATAACTTTTAACTTCCAATATAAGTGACAACATATAAAAGCTTGCAGTTTTAAAAAATTCCAGTATAATTAACACATAGTGTTATATTAGTCTCAGGTGTACAATATACTGATACAGCAATTCTATACATTACTCAGTGCTCATCATGATAAGTGTGCTCTTAATTCCCATCACTTATTTCACCCATCCCCCCACTCACTTCCCCTCTGGTGACCATCAGTTTGTTCTTTATAGTTAAGAGTCTGTTTTTTGGTTTGTCTTTTTTTCTTTGTTCATTTGTTTTGTTTCTTAAATTCCACCTATGAGTGAAATAATATGGTATTTGTCTTTCTCTGATTGACTTATTTCACTTAGCATTATACCCTCTAGATCCATCCATGTTATTGCAAATGGCAAGATTTCATTTTTTTATGGCTGAGTAATATTCCCGTGTGTGTGTGTGTGTACGCCACATCTTCTTTATTCATTCATCTAGTGGATGGACACTTGGGCTGCTTCAATATCTTGGCTATTGTAAATAATGCTGCAATAAATATAGGGGTGCATGTATCTTTTTGAATTAGTGTTTCTGTTTTATTTAGGTAAATACCTAGTAGTGCAATTACTGGATCATAGAATAGTTCTATTTTGAATATTTTGAGGAACCTCCATACTGTTTTTCACAGTGGCTGCACCAGTTTGCATTCCCACCAACAGTGAATAAGGGTTCCTTTTACTCTGTATTCTCGCCAACACTTGTTGTTTCTTGTGTTTTTGATTTTTGTCATTCTGACAAGTGTGAGATGAGAACCGTGGTTTTGATTTGCACTTCCCTGATGATGAGTGATACTGATCACTTTTCATATGTCTGTTGGCCATGTGTATGCCTTCTTTGGAGAAATGTCTGCTCATGTCTTCTGCCCAATTTAAATAAAAAAATTTTTTTTGGGGGGTGTTGAGTGGTGTAAGTTCTTTATATGTATTGAAATCCAACCCTTTGTCATGTATGTCCTTTGCAAACATATTTTTCCATTCAGGAGGTTGTCTTTTAGTTTTGTTGATGGTTTCCTTTGCTGTGAGGAAGACTTTTATTTTGATACAGTCCCAACAATTTATAGTTGCTTTTGTTTCCCTTATCTCAGGAGATGTAACTAGAAAAAAGTTGCTATGGCCCATGTCAGAGAAATTACTGCCTGTGCTCTCTTCTAGGATTTTAATGGTCTTAGGTCCCACATTTAGGCCCTTAATCCATTTTGAGTTTATTTTTGTGTATGGTGTAATAAAGTGGTCCAGTTTCATTCTTTTGCAAGTAGATTATCCAGTTTTCCCAACACCATTTGTTGACAAGATTATTTTTTCCCATTTGTATATTTTGCCTCCTTTATTGAAGATTAACTGACCATATAATCATGGGATTATATCTGAGTTTGCTAATCTGTTCCATTGATCTATGTGTCTAGTTTTATGCCAGTACCATACTATTTTGATAACTACAGCTTTGTAGTATGTCTCAAAATCTGGGACTGTGATACCACCAGTTTTATTGTTTTTCAAGATTGCTTTGGCTATTTGGGGTCTTTTGTGGTTCCATACAGATTTTAGGATTATTTTTTCTAGTTCTGTGAGAAAAGCTACTGGCATTTTGATAGAGATTGCATTGAATATGTAGATTGCTTTGAGTGGTATGGACATTTTGACAATACTGGTTCTCCCAATCCATGAACATGGAATGTCTTTCCATTTGTTTGTGTTGTCTTCAATTTCTTTCATCAGTGTTTCATTGTTTTCAGAGTACAGGTTTTTCATCTCCTTGGTTAAGTTTATTCCTAGGTATTTTATTATTTTTGGTGCAATTTTAAATGGGATTGTTTTCTTAATTTCTCTTTTTGCTACTTCATTATTATTGTATAGAAATGCAATGGATTTCTGTACATTGATTTTATGTCCTGCAACCTTACTGAATTCATTTATCAGTTCTAGTAGTTTTTTGATGGAGTTTTTCCAGATTTTCTATATATAGTATCATGACATCTGCAAATAGGGAAAATTTTACTTCTTCCGCACCAATCTGGATACCTTTTAAATCTTTTTGTTGTCTCACTGCTGTGGCTAAGACTTGTAGTACTAGGTTGAATAAAAGTGTTGAGAGTGGACATCCTTGTCTTGATTTTAGGGGAAAAACTCTTGGTTTTTCACCATTGAGTATGATGTTAGCTGTGGGTTTTCTGTATATGACCTTTATTATGTTGAGGCATATTCCCTATAAACCTCCTTTGTTGAGGATTTTTTTCTTTTCTTTTCTTTTTTTATCACGAATGGATGTTTACTTTGTCAAATGCTTTTCCTGCATCTATTGAGATGACCACATGGTTTTTATCCTTTCTCTTATTGATGTGACAAATCATGTTGATTGATTTGAGAATACTGAACCAGACTTGTATCCCAGGAATAAATCCCACTTGATTGTGTGAATGATTTTTTAAATATATTGTTGGATTTGGTTTGCTAATATTTTGTTGAAGATTTTTGCATCTATGTTCATCAGAGATATTGGCCTGCAGTTCTCTTTTTTTTTGTAGTGTCTTTGGTTTTAGTACCATGGTAATGCTGGCCTCATAGAATGAATTTAGAAGTTTTCCCCCTTCTCTATTTTTTAGAATAGTTGGAGAAGAATAGGTATGAACTCTTTTTTAAATATTTGGTAGAATTCACCTGTGAAGCCGTCTGGTCCTGAACTTCTGTTTCTTGGGAGTTTTTTTGATGACTAATTCGATTTCTTTGGTGGTACTCAGTCTGTTCAAATTTTCTATTTCTTTCTGATTTGGGTTCCTGGTTTGGGGAGGTTATATATTTTATATTATATCTTACAATCCTTTGTATTTCTGTGGGGTTGGTTCTTATTTCTCCTCTTTCATTTCCAATTTTGTTTATTTCAGCCCTCTCTTTCTCTCTCCCCCCTGCTTTTTTGATGAGTCTAGCTAAAGGTTTATCAATTTTATTGATCTTTTCAAAAAACCAGCTGCTGGTTTCATTGATCTATTTTTTTAGTTTCTATTTTGTTTATTTCTGCTCTAATCTTTATTATCTCCTTCTCCTGGCTTTGGGTTTTGTTTGTTCTTCTTTTTCAAAGAACTTGCATTTCTATAGTACTTTACAGTTTACAAGATATAGCACTTATATTTTTATATAGGATTTTCATTCAAGCCACAGGGAAGGTCTCATTATCTCTATTTTAATACGGCAGAACCTTAGGGAGGTTAAGTGTCTTACTCAAGACCAAACATTTTAGCAAAGAGCAAAGTCAGGCCCAGAAATCATGTCTTTTGGCTTCAAATCCAGATATGTATTTTCTATTACTTTATTTGATAAAGATGGTCTACTTACTCTGTGTTATAAAGAAAAGTCTTAAGAGAGAATGTCAGTGCATACATGGAAAGGATGGAGAAGATGTTGAGTTCAGAGGTAATACTTATATATTATGACGACTACAGAGGTAATACCATTCATTAGAAAAGAAAGCAGAAATCAAGATAAATAATTTTGAGGTAATTAGGGTATTTGAATTGTGCATATTCACTAGCATATTCCCCAAACAACTGAAGTTAAATAACTGTGTAAGTGTAGTTCAAGTTCCAATTTTAGAATAGCAAACTTGAAATAATTCAAAGGCAATAAAATTTTTTTCTCTGGTTTTTAAAAGTTATTTTCTAAATGAATTTTCTTTCCTTTTCATTTCCTCTAAATATTACTGCTCTTAGGGAAAAAGTCATTTTATATAACTATCAAAATAGTTTCAAAAGTTCTTATGGCCCAAGTTTGAGTTTCTGTTACTAAAGCTTAAAACATGCACTAAATAATAAAAAATTTTAAAAAAATGCACTAAAGCCTTTACTGTTTAATATGTAATTTTGCATGTAATGACTGTAGCTGACCACAGAGAGGGTGATGATTTTAGTTACTAGCCCCTCAAGATCTCCCAGATTTCTAGTGAAATTAAGATAAAATAAATATGTGAGAGGCACCTGGGTGGGTCAGTTGGTTAAGCATCTGCCTTCGGCTCAGGTCATGATCCCAGGGTCCTGGGATCGAGCCCCGCATTGGGCTCCCTGCTCAGTGGGAAGCCTGCTTCTCCCTCTCCCTCTGCCTGCCTCTCTGCCTACTTGTAGTTGCTCTCTATCTCTCTGTCGAATAAAAAAATAAAAATCTTAAAAAAAAGATAAAATAAATATGTGAATAATATCGATGTGCGAACATGTCAAAGTAGTATTAACAACAATCAAAAAATAATAATTCATTTTGTTAGTGTTGTAAACAGTAAGATATACAAAATATGAATATTTCCCCCAAGTAAAATAGAAATATTCTTTAATAATCAACTCCAATTTTGTGACCCACATTGTCATTTCTATGGTATTTTTTTGTTGTTGTTTTGTTTTGTTTTGTTTTTTTGCTCGGCAACATAGATGCCAATGAAAAATATAAAACTCTAAAAAATAAAAAAAGTATGAAAGTGAAAGTAGTTTTATTAAAATAAGCTGTACATATTATTAAAATAAAAGATACCTTTTTTCATACACTAATGATGCAGATCAAAATTAGGGTGATAATATTAGGATGTCAAGTTTGTATTAAAATACAAATGATGGCTCAGCATTTTTTTCAATGTCATCCAAGGTGGACATGCCTTGAGTGTTTCTTACCCAACTGTCCTCCTCTTGCCTCCTCAGCCCTTCACCTCTACAGAGATACTTATCAGAAAAATCTTCTCTAATTTTCTAAGGTTTCTGCTAATTAAAGCCAGCTTGAGACAAATAAGATTATGATAGGGTCAAGCAGCAAACCTTCCTCTTATTAGTCTACTCAGGTTACCATACTCAAAGGCTACCAACTGGGTGGCTCAAAAATACAGACAGCTCACAGTTCTGGACATTAGGGAAGTCCAAGATGAAGGTTCTGGAAGATTTGCTTCTTGATTGGCAGGGGGGATCAGGAGGGTAAAGCTATGTTTTTTTGTTTTTTGTTTTTCTTTTTATAAGGCCACCAATCCTATGGGATTAGGGCCCATCCCTATGATTTCATATAACCTTAATTACCTCCTCAAAGCCCTATCTCCAAATAAAATTGTATTGGGGGTTAAGGCTTCAACATATGAATTTGGGGTCAGGCAATTCAATTCACATTGCTCTCAAAAGCTTGTGAACAAAAGGAAGTGGCCTCTGTTTTGAACTAGTGGACCATGATGGTGTAGAGAGCCAAGGGTAGCAAGCACAATACTTTTTTTTTAAGACTATTTATTTATTTATTTATTTGACAGAGAGTGAGAGAGAGAGAGAGTGTAAGCAGGGGGAATGGCAGGCAGAGGGAGAAGCAGGCTCCATGCTGAGCAAGGAGCCCGATGTGGGGCTCGATCCCAGGACCCTGGGATCATGACCTGAGCGGAAAGCAGATGCTTAACAACTGAGCCACCCAGGCGCCCCTCACAATACTTTTCTTACAAACCTGTGTGAAGAAAACATGGGGCAAACAGAGGTGTGCATGACTGTGAGCAATACAAACGCTGCATACCCTCTGATGATCTGATCTCTGCTCCTAAATGCATTGAGGATGCATTTCTTTGGAGCAAAGAAGAAATTCACAGAAATGGTTAGAGAAGACTAAGGATTCAACCCGAGGACAGAATTTACGGAAACCCAAACAAATAGATGAAAACACAGCTTCTCTACACTCCAACTGTTTGAACAATTAAACTTTACAATCTTTTAGCTCCCACGCCTGCTATTTCCAAGTTTCACCATCAGGCAACTGCTTTTTTTACGGCAGCATCAAAACCTTCGTGCCTAGTTGCTGTCTCTTTGGTCCTGCAGCAAGAACACAGACAGGACCACCATCTCCTCTTACGGAGCTGTTCGTGAATTTAAAGATCATCGAAGTCCTTCTTGAGAAGCTCTTTGGTTTTCTTAACTGTTCCTGCTCTTTGTTCCGTTACTCATCTTTGTGATTATCCTTTAAATCCTTTTCAAATTCTCCACGCTCCTTTTGAATTATGGAACCAATCTACTCATTAGGGTCTCATCAGTATTGAGCATAACAGCGGGATTAGCTCGTTATTTTTGAAAATAGCTGGCAACATTGCCAAATAGAGTGGCACGACCATTCTTAGCTCACCTCAATGGCTATTTCTTATTTTGTTTCTTTTTGTCTTTTGTCTTTCAAAATTGTAACTAACCACAGGCCTTCAATTATTTTGAATTATTATTCATTATTTTGAGTTATTGTGAAAATTACCTCTAACTAGAGTTTAAATTCCAGAGTGCTGATTCTGGATTCTAGAACCTTAGTTCTCTTAAACTCCATAGACATACTGCCCCCTATAGAGTCACTTGGCTTGAGCATATGCAAAATGCTCTGGAAGACAAATGGCACCATCAACAAGTCAGGTTTCTTCAAAAGACAGACACCCCATTGTTTTTTTCCTTGTCTGACGGATTCCAGCCTCTGAACATTTATCTTGAAGATGTATTTGTTTTGCTCAAGATGCCTAAGAAAGAGACCACCTTTCAGACTCACGAGAAAGAACCTGGAACAGATTCCAGGAAACTAGCCTATGGGGAATGGTCATAAGATACTGGTGACATCTGAATTTGCTAATTCATTTTGAGATACTTTCATCCCCTAAGGTCTCTTGCCTCAGGATCCTTGTCAAAACACTGAAATAAGTACGCTTTGATTTTATTATTTCACAACTGATCTTTCTAGACACTTGGTCTTGTGGGAAAATCCTCAAATGATGTGCCTTGGGGAGCTGTAAGCCCTGAGTCTAAAAGTGGACATTCTATTTCACAACAAAATATGGAGAGAACCATTCAATCTACTAGTCCTATGCACACCCAAATTAAGAGATGTCATCATGACTGAACAGAAAAGGCAAATACAACATAAAACATTTAGAGTTCATTTAAAATTATGATTGACTATTTTCTCCCTAGGAACAATATTTAAAATTTAAAGTGGATGAATTACTATATGATGAGATCCCCAGGTGGACATGAAGGACACAGCTTAATGTCACTCTAATCTATCTTCAGATAATTGCTTAGTAGTTACTCCCTCAAGCTGACATTTTATTTAAATTAAATCGAATACATGGACTATATTATCTATCTCTTGGCTAAATGATGAAAAACTTATAACCTTTGACTTTTAAAATATTTTCCTTTTTTTCTTTTTTCTTTTTGGTAAGAGTTGGGAAATTTTTCTAAAAATATGTTGAGGAAGGTAAAATTCTTTGAGCAAACACAAGGCATATCCACTGCATTTAAGAAAAAGTACTCTTGGAAAGTTCTTCTTCTTTTTTTTAAGATTTTTAAATTTATTTATTTGAGAGAGCGAGAGAGAGAGCATGAGAGGGGGGAGGGTCGTCACCTAGCAGGGAGCCTGATGCAAGACTGGAGCCTAGAACTCCAGGATCATGACCTGAGCCAAAGGCAGTCGCTTAACCAACTGAGCCATCCAGGCGCCCTTCTTTGAAAGTTCTTAATCACATTTATCAATACTTCTCTTTACAAGTCTGATGAGCTCTTCCTACAGGTTAAAATGAAATCCAACTGCTTCCTGATGATCTTGAGTCAGTCTTTCAAGCCTCTTACTGCCCAGCTCCCGCTTTGCCACCCTGGATGATTCCTTACCCGATCGGGACTATCTCATGCTTCTCCAACCCCTGAGTGAGTTCCTCTAGTTAGCATCAAGGGCTCAGTCCTTAATTCCCACCTTAGCCTGGCAAATTTCCCTGAGTGATGCTGGTTCTTTAGCTCCTTTGGTCTCATCTAGAGGCCATTCTCTAACCAAAGGTTTCTGCTTTCTGCTACTCTTAGCTAGGGTCCAAACAATGTAATTAATTCAACATTGGATACTTTATAGCTTTACATCAGCTCTCTGGATTCCTTTCTCTTGGATTACTATATATATAGCTCAATATATATATGTGCTTAGGTATTTTGTTACAAACAGATGAATTAGAGATAAATATATATTTAAAAATTACCAACCACTACATGTCACACAAACATTTTGAATTTTTAGAAATACTAACACAAACAACCATATGCAACTCTTTTAAATGATGATCCTTTCCCAAAGCAGACAGAAAATAATTTACTGTGAATTTCCATATAAGGGGTAATTTTTTGAGAAAAACAGTCTTATTTTTAAGTATTTTTTTTCTTAAGATGAGAAAGTACTTTGCATGAAATATGCTCAATTTATGTTAATACAGCCCCTTCTTTTGGTGATTATTTTGCCTTGCTGGGATGAACGTAGGAATTTCAAGTATTATATGTCCAAAAACTTGCTCTCACGTTACGTTGGAGAGACCAGTTGGGATGCAAATCCATGGCATTGTGGATGTTAGGGCAAAAAGGAAAAAACAACTGAGAAAAAGAGAACTCCACCCACCAGCCCCTTCTCTCCCTCTGAGGGCGAGGTGACCCTTTGCATATGTTCTAGAACCATGCTTAGAAGCATCAACATCCTTAGGATTCTTGTCTCTTTCATGCTACATACTCTTATTTCCAGGGCTTGAATTGACATATAACAATATAAAAGAACCCCAAATTTTCTCCAGCCAGACAACTCCCTTATGCCCCTCCCAAATATTCCACTAGGAGTTCATCTAAGTGCCTCATATTTTTCATGTTCAAACCTTAACTCATGACCTCCCCTCTACAAACTTGGCCCTCCTCCCCCATATTCTACCTCTGTGAATGACACTGAAAGTGCTCTTTGCACACTTATATCCAGTCTCCCTGCTCTTGTAATAATAAGCCCCTCAGACTCTTAGCTGGTCACATGGAGACCTTCCTTACAGCTGGACCTGGCTGTGCAAGAAAGAGAAATATTCATGTCTACTCCTCACACCCCTGTAAGTTATCGATGGATTGCACCCTTTCCACCATCTATTCTTCATAGAAAAGCCAGAATGATCCTCCTATAAAATCCTTAGATTGCATCACTTCTTTGCTCAAAATCTTCCAAAGGCTTCCCAGGTCACTTTGTCTAGAATTCAAGGTCCTACAGTACTCTACTTGGCCTTCATGATCTGCTCCCGATCCACCAATTTCTGATTTGATTCCATTTTCTCGTGGTTTTCCTACTCTCTATCCCAGGCTCCTGGCTCCTCCCTGTCTCCCCTCAACACCTCCAACATGCTCCTACCACAGGGCCTTTGCTGATGCGGGTCCCTTGCCCTGGCTTCTTCTGGTCTCTCTTCCAATGTGACGTTACTAAAAAGGACTTTTTGAACACTCCCTTTAAAAGAACAGTGCACCACACCCCTTTTCCACCAAGATTCTCTGTTGCCCTAATATGCTTATTGAGACTGATCTCCCTGGACACCCCACATTTGAATGTGTATCTCTGTACTTTCTATCTTCCCTACTGTGACATGACCTCCAAAACAGCACATCTTTTTGTTTTATTCTCTGTCACAGCCTCAGTGCCTATGGATGTCTGACACAAAGTATGTAGTCAGTAAATATCCCAGTTTTAAGATCTTTCAGAAAGAGGAAACATACGCTCTCAGAAGACATAGTGCAAGGCTGATGACGTACAGGACATTCCAAATACAAAGTAATTTTACATTTGGGGACCGATTTTATGCTTTGTAACATGCAGCATTATCAAAAATCTAATTCATAGCTGTGCTATTTTACAATTCTTTTCACTCCTATTTTAAAAAAACATTCTAATCAGAGAAATTGACATTTTTATTCATGTTCTTGTCGCCTTTTTATGCAAATGTTTACCTAGCATATGCCTGGATGTAAATCGTTCTGTGCACAAAGGAAGTGTGGAAGCTAAGGCAACAATTGGTCCCATTAATATTTTATTACTCGTCATTCCTCCTGCATCTCAAATTTGGGACACCTCAGTTAGAATCCTCCCCTGAAAAAAAATTAACTGAGAAAGATCTCATTCTGTGTTTTTCAACAAAACAAATTAGTAACATTCAAGCAGATCACATTTTTACGTAATTATTATTAAAAACTCCCATGGAGAGAATTAAAGAGGTTTACATTATTTTAAAACAAACCAGGAGTGATATCTATCTATCTATCATCTTTTCTATATATAGAAATTATATATATAATATAAATATATCTCCCACAACAGCTTTTAATTATTATCTTCAACCTTTGGTTTTTGAGTTAAGTCCTTTTTTTAAAGATTTTATTTTTTAAGTAATCTTTACACCCAACGTGAGGCTCGAACTCACAGCCAAGATCAAGATTTGCATGCCTCCCACCCCCCTGACTGAGTCAGCCAGGAGTTCCCATGGTTTTTTTAGTTAAATCTTGAATTGTGATGTTCAATAGTGAATTTATCATAATACTGGGATCAAAGTGATATATATTCTAATAACCAAGACAAGAAAATAAAAGACTGTAGTTTAAGCATAAACTATCCTAGGACACAAAATGATTTAAAAGACTTCAGAAGTATCTGTTTTTGAAAGTCATGGTGTTCCTTTTTTTTTTTCTAAAGATTTAATTATTTATTTGACAGAGAGAGAGAGGTCATGAACAGGGGGAGCTGCAGAGCGAGAGGGAGAAACAGACTCCCCGCTGAGCAGGGAGCCTGATGCAGGACTCAGTCCCTGGACCTGGAGATCATGACCTGAGCCAAAGGCAGATGCTTAACCAACTGAGCCACCCAGGAGCCCCAAAAGTCATGGTGTTCCTTAAGTATCCTTCTTCTTTCACCTCCTAACATAGATACCTCAAAATACCACTACCAACATTTTGTTTGTCCTTGAATTTGAGTCACATATTATGTAAAAACAACAACAAAATAACACGGTGTTTTGACTTTTTATTCATTTAGTACACATCAACAAAGTTATATTATTTCAATAAGAGTGTTAAGAAAAGGATAAATATTTTTAAAATATTGAGAAGACAAAGTCCTGTTGTTTATAAGCAAGAAAAGGAAAAGAAAAAACCAAAGGAAGAATTTTATACTGAATATAGAAAAAAAGAACACAATGATATTGTGAAAAAACTCACCCAGACGCATATATTTTTTCCAAAATGTTAGTGCAAAATAATAATAATAATAACAATAGTAAAAATTTCTTAAAACTTGAAAATGTTTTTATTAACACTTAATCCTAGTTATTCAAGTTCATCCATTTGCTCACTCATTTATTGAACAAATAGATATTGAGTGTTTATACCGGGCACTCTCTTACATCAATTAAGACAGGATTCTTGCCCTTGGGAGCAATATGTGTTGCAGCAAAAAGACTACCTTCTGCTCTATAAGTGTGGCTCAAAGTCTCTTACTGTGTTCATCTCTGACTTTAATTCCCCATAGGAATTCTTACAATCACTGAATTGTCAAATTTTTCTTTACATACATTATTACCTAATGTTTCTGGAGTGCTTACTATGTTTCAGAGCATCGAGGGTGCAAAGATCCCTCGGACCCACTAGGAGCTCAGGGCTGGAGTAGGTGTGGGCTCGGCGTGAGGGAAGCCCTCAGTCTGCCACTCCAGGGTGTGTGACCCGGAGTCAGATTCTTCCCAATCCCTTCAGACATGGCTTTTCCCCTTCTACCCCTCCCTTTGACATAAAATTGAACTATTTAAAAAAAATTTTTTTTAAAGATTTTATTTATTTGAGAGAGGGGGAGAGAGAACGAGCTGGGGGGAGGGGCAGAGGGAGAAGCAGATTCCCCACTGAGCAGGGACCCCGATGTGGGGCTCGATCCCAGGAACCTGAGATCATGACCTGAGCCAGAGGCAGACGCTTAACTGACTGAGCCACCCAGGTGCCGCTAAAGTTGAACTCCTAAGGGCCTTTGTGAGGTCTAAATTAAAATCACTATTCTCTGAACTCTAACCTGCACAGGCATAGAGAAAGCCCTTTGTACACCTCATCTCCCAGAATCCTTTTAACAGTCCGTCTGTAAAGTGGGCCTGATTACCCTTCTTGGCAGAATATGAAAGCAGAGGCTAAGATAAGTCAGGAAATAAGGAGACTCCATTGGCTCAGAGCTGCTGGGTGCAAAGTTTATGCCCATAACCATCACACTATGCTACTTACTATTTATATGGAAGTCTTTTTAAATCAGAGATACATCAACATACAATATTGTTAGTTTTAAACATGTAGTATGTTTATATTTATATAGCCAAATGCATATACTTCTTGGGTGTACCTGGTTAAAATATGTCATATTTATATTAGTGAAGGCAGGGTTTTTTCTGATTTTGTGAGATGAAGACCACAAACTTGCTAAATTTGTTCAATGGAATGCTAAGATCAAGTGTAAAAGTATATCTAAGTACAGTATGATCTAATTTACTCAGAAAGACCATGTTGTAACAATACTACACGATGTTGTTGCTCTGGAATATTCCTGCTCATAAAGCACGGCGATGACTAATCTCTGAACCCAGCACCAGGATACACAGGTAACATCATCTTCCATTAGGAGTTTATTAACAAATATATTTAAAGTCCTAGATCAAATATGAAACTTGTAGATATTTTCTAAGCATGAGTGAGTCAGTTAATTATTCTTGGGGATTACAGGACACGTTTTAGATCCCATTGATTTTTTAAAAAACATTAGTATGATTTTTAAAATACAGTATTAGTAGAATAATAATGTTCCAGGTAATCTGGCACATATTAGACAATCAACACAAATCTATTGAATGAATGGATGACATCTAACCATAAGTGATAGCTTTTTTCTTGAGACTATTCTAATACCTTAAATTTTTCCCAACTACTTATGTTAGTATATGAGCTGCCAAAGTGAGCACCAAATACTTATGTTAATAATTATGAAGAAACTGAATGACACTACATCTTATAAAAGGTGTTAAAATCTTAGGAGGTAGGGACACTACATTTTTCTCTCTCTGAACTTCCCAACTGAAAAAAATGGTGGGAGGGTGAAAGCTCAAGTTAATGAAACTCGCTGCTAATCTTTTGGATGCTCCTGAATATTGGACAAATTAATTTATTTCATCATTTCCCTAGCTGCAAGGGAATGATAAATCAAGAGGGATTCATGGATCATTTAACATTTATTCAACAATAAAGCATTTATTTAGTGGTCACTTTGTACTGCCACTAGGAATACTATGATGAATATGATGGGGGTGCCAGACGTCAAAGAAGTCACAGCCTGAAGGGGAAGTGATCAAGTATATCATCAAGCTACAATACAGGGTGGTCAGTGCTAGGTAACTGTGAAGGAAGGGTTCTGGGGGAAGAGTATGGTGAACTTAACTCTGCCTGGGGAGAAGAGCAGGGCTTGCGGAAAGGCATCAATGAACAAGTGAGATTTAATCTGGGTCTTGAGATGAATACACATGTGGCAGGAAAGCGGGGGTCAGCGTACTGCAGGGATCATGAGCAACACGTGCAAGCACGGTGTCTGGATGATTATCCAGGAAACAGCTAGTCACGGGAGCAGTGGACATTATGTAGGATGGATGGAAGGAAGCTTGCATAAAAACTCTGCCATTTCAGGGTGAGTTTGTAGGACAGCTGCCTAGAGGTGCCATGGAGTCAACAGTTTTTAAAACAGAAGAGTAACATTATGGGGTCTGCTTAAAAACATATAGATTATTCTGGGATCAGTGCTGAGGAAGGACTGGAGTGACGTAAAACTGGTGGCAGAGAGACAATGGAGGAAATTACTGAAAAGGACATTAAAGTCATTCGGTTGCCCTGATGGGGACATGCAGGACAATGGCGGAGGGGTAAGTCAAAGACAGAACACAGTTCGGAGAACTAGCAAGACCCAGACTATGGGCCAGAGCAGAAGGTTTTATCGTTGCTTTTGTTTGTACTGTTTGGGTGAGCATACAGAATAGAGAGACAGAATACAGAGGATTACTGGTTACAAACCCCAAAGCCAATGAAATGACACTTAACTGAGGAGCTCACAGAATATTTAGAAGAACTTGCTTTGCAGTAGATACTCTTTTATTCCTCACTACAATCCCAAGAAGAACATACTACTATTTTCATTTTTAGAGATAAAGAGATCAAAGCTTAGAGAAGTTAAATATCTTCCTTCGAATTATTGAGCCATCCAGCTTCCGGCTGGGGTTCCATGAGGGGTACAACTGAAATGCAGATGTGGAGTAAGACAAAGCCCCCAAACATGCAATCGGTCAGGACATTCCTTCGAGCTTCCATGCCCTGTGGCATCAGGAAGGGTAAGCAGAGAGTAAAGAACAAGAAAGTCCAGTGAAATGCTGAGTGAGGTTGGAGCACGAGAAGGCTGTGTCCAAAGGGATGAATGAAAAGGGGAATAGGCCGTTTTAGGAAACTCATTTCAACCCAAATTAGAAGTTGAGGGTACCTGGGTGGCTCAGTCAGTTAAGCATCTGCCTTAGGTTCAGATCATGATCTCAGGGTTCTGGATCGAGTCCCACATCAGGCTCTCTACTCAGTGGGGAGTCTGCTTCTCCCTCTGCACATCCCCACCCCCCACTTGTTCACACTCTCTCTCTGTCTCGAAAAAACAAATAAATAAACAATCTTAAAAAAAAAAAAGAAGCTGAGCCTAAAATGGAGATGGACTACCTCTACGTTTGTTTTCCCCAGAAGGGTGTGGCCTTCTTGAGGGCAGACAGCATGTCCTGTATTTAAAAGGAAGGAGAAAAGCTTCCTTTTGTACAGGTTTCCACAGGGGTCTCTTGGCTCCATCAGCAAAGCCTTCCTCCCCCTGATGCTCCTCCCCTGCCTCCAGGCTCACTCTCCCCAGGGTCCCTGTCAGAATAGTCACATTCCCTGTACACTTCCCTTTCTTAGGCACATCTGTATCCTTTCACTAATTACGCAGTACTCTCCACAAGGCACTTTTTTAGAGCAGAGTTTCTCCACCTTGGCACTATGGATGCTTTGTTCTGGATAATTCCGTGTTGGGTGATAGGGGTGTCTTGTGTGTTGTAGGAAGTTTGCATCATCCCTGGCCTCTGCCCACTAGATTCTAGGAATGCTTCCCTTCGGTTGTGACAAACAAACATGGCTCCAGAAATTGCCCAATGTCCCATAGGGGACAAAATCACCGTAGTTGAGAAGCACTGATGTACAGGGTAAGGGTTTTGCACTGAGAAAGCAAGGGTTCTGGTTATCATGGGTTCTTCTTCTTAGTAAGTAGATGGGGATTACTTGTGACATAACTTCACTGTAACACACTTTTCAAAGTTAATTGTAAAGTGAGGATGGTATTACCTATCTCACGGGGCTGCTTTGAAGATGAAATCAGATAATCTGAATTAACGATATGTGGTAAGGGCCCTACATGGAGACTGGACCATAGCAGTGCCTGGTAAACGTTAAACAGTTGAGCAGATTATAGGTGATACTCAAGTGTTAACTGCTTTGTATTAAAATAATCAATTTAATTTAAAGTGGTCTTTATAAGTTGAAAAAATGTCCCAGAAAGACATCTTTCAATACCACCATGCTGACATTTTGTTTACAACTTAGAGACAGGCGCTCAAATTTATCTTTTATTTTAAATAGGAAGAACCTATATTGCAACCAGAAGTTAAAATATGCTCAAAGTGAAAAAAAAAAAAAGGCTGTTAGAAAAAAAAGAATATGCTCAAAGTCATGGGTAACTAGGAATAAGAATATAAATTTGAGATTTTGAACACTCATTACTTGGTTCTACTTGCCCTGATGTTTTAATACTTTGCACAGGCTATAACGCAGTATTTGGAAATAAGCTGTATGTTAACATGGAAGAGGGGTGTTTTACTGATGATTCATCCTTTCTTATGGATTTATTTCCATTGGTTTTTCCATATTGGAAATAGTCCTTTCAATCTTTTAAGGCCAGAATTCATGCATAGGGATTCTTAAGTCTCTTTTATACATAATGTTGCTTGTAAAATATGTGATTCCCTTCTTCTTTCTTTCTTCTTTTTTACAGATTAGTTATTTTAGAAAGAGAGGGAGAGAGCATACAAGCAGGGGGAGGGAGGGTGGAGAGCAGAGGGAGAGGGAGAGAGAATCTCGAGCAGACTCCATGCTGAGTGCAGAGCCCAACACAGGGCTCGATCCCAGGACCCTGAGAGCGCGACCTGAGTAGGAATCAAGAGTGTGACGCTTAAGAGACTGGGCCACCCAGGCGCCCCATTTTTTTCTTTTTAGAATGATCAAATTGTGTGCCATTCTCCTATGAGAATTGATCACAAGAATTTTCATATTGCAATTGCAATAGATTTGATAGAAGCTTTTAAATGGGGTGGATTTCAAGAGCAGGGCAATGACATAAAATTTGTGCCATTCATATAAGAAGGTGTTGTTTGGGAAAATAAGTAGCAGTTTACTAGACTTTGTTCAATGATCCTATTCTAAATAAATAAATAAATAAAGACGTGTTCATTTTTTTCAAAAGCTTAAAGAGTAACAAAATTAAAAATATGTATATCCAGTAGTAGCTAACATAATAAAAACCGTGTTAGGCAAGCACAGAATTTTATGCCAAATGAAATAAACTAAACATTCAAAATTTAATGCTGACAGGGGCGCTTGGCTGGCTCAGTCGGTAGAGCATGGGACTCTTGATCTAGGGGTTCTGGGTTTAAGCCCCACACTGAGTATAGAGGTTACTTAAAAATAAAATCTTAAAAAAAATTTTAATGCTGACAGTGGTAGAGAACAGAAGACAAAATCAAGACCTCTGGGACCATCGAGGTTAAATTCCACATACAAAATCCTGACTTCAGTGGATTTCTTTCAACCATTAGCTGAAACATGACTACAAATATAAACAAACAGATGCTGATGATCCATACACATGGTTCAGGATAGTGTATCTCATTCCTATTACTGTGATCCTTCAATATGAGTTCAATGGGTCCCACAGCAGCATAAACACTCTAGTCCCATCCGTTGTGTAATTTCTCTTTCTACAGAATGAGTACGTTAATGTTAGGCAGTAATTGTTTTTCGAGAGAATTTTTTTTTTCAGATAATAAAATTGCTTAACTAAATTTTGCTTTAGCTGCCAGGAAACTCAAAGTCAAGCCTAAGGATCAGCAGTAGCAACTGCTGGTCCCTAGGGTTTGTCTCATCGTGACTGATATTTATTCCTCTCTTGGTTCTCTGGTTTTATTTATATTTTTCTTGCCCTAATTTTTCCATTTTGTTTATAAGTATTCTATTTTATTCTTGTGCTAACACACAAAATCTTTTTTTTTTTTTTTTTTTGGTAAAAACAGCATAGTACAGATGGATATACAAAAACAAGTAAATAGAAGAAAATGTTTTAGAAAATTAATAATGTAAAGAAAAATATGTTTGAGCATTGACAAGACCAAGTTAAATATGGAAATTCTTGATTTCAAAATACTTGTGATCGAAATGATCATCAATCATATTATTAGGATTCTGATAAAGAAAAATGGTTTGTTTTTTAAAATCTCCCTGATATGGGAATATGATTTAGGAACTTTAAATATATGAAATTACTTATTTCCCAGGCAGTGTGTGTTGTTATAGGACGAATGCAATCTAGTTTCAAGGTGAAGTTTCACAGCTACTGAGAAAATGAACTTCATGCATCAAGGGCTTCTAGTATTGTGAAGACATCATATCCATTTGGACCATCTACTTGGATGCAGCAGAAGCTATTCAAATGTTCACTAGTGCAGATTTTTCTATACCACACTAGTACTTATAGCATTTCTGTAGTATTTCACTTTTTCATGTTTGTCCATGTGACTCTAGCAAAGTTTTGAAAGATAAGGCACCCCCATTAGGAGCTTTCAGACTAGAACATCTCAACATGGCAGGGAAAAAATTAAAGATGAAAATATTGGTGGAGAAGAAGGAAGCAACCAGCCACGGCCTTATTAATGTCAGAATGAGCTGCCAACCAAATTATGAGGTTTCTTGGCCCTTTGACTTTGTCCAAATCCTTTGAAAATGATGCCCATCTCTCTGCTTTGGCAGGCAGAACACATCTGATACAGTCTCTGATCTGATGCATTACCATTTTCATTGCTCGTTATTTCATGTGTGTAGTTCACTGGCCAAGTCATTTCCTAGCTTGGGTATTTCATCTGCTTGTGTCTAGAAGTAAAATACACTGGAATTATTCATTCCACAAATTCCACAAATATTTACTAATGTCTAATGTGGAGTCCAAACATGGAGGATACTGAAATACTGTATGTTTTGTTCCAAAATATTCACTCTCAAGAGTCAGCACGAGGTGCTAGGGGAATGACAGGAATAAGAAAAAGTCTGATGCATTAGTAAATATCCATGACAAACGTGTATTTTTGGAGCCATTTGATGCATTAATATAAAATAAGACAAGTATTCACAATGAACTCAGTATTATCAAGCATCCATAGTGTGTCTGACCTATAACAAACATAGGATATATTTATCTTTTATATTCAATTTTTAAAGTTAATCTGGACCAACTCTATGTCAGTTTTAGGGAAGCTCTCCGATTAAAGAGGCGTCATGGCAAATGAAAAACGTCGTAGAAAATGCAAAGTGAAATACGCTTAACCCAAGGTTCATTTCAGACACCATTAATTTCTCTCTCAATAGCTGTTTCATGTGGTGGCATTATGGTAGATTTTATAGAGATTTTAATCTTCCTCTGTCCAGAACCCAGAGACTCGGGGATATAAGGAATTCAGAAAAAAATGGCTTTATATTATTTGAAAAGCTTTGTCTGCACTAATGTAAAACTCTAAAACATAAGGAGCATCGCTGTCTGAATCCTTTCAAAGAAATTCCTAAAACAGCGTGAACAGAATCTGTGGCCTTATTAAAGCCTATTCACCACAGAGAATTTTACACAAGACCAATCCACTTTGAACCCCAAAGGAAACGCATGGGCATCTCATTCTTAAGCACTGCCCTGTCCTGGGTCTCTAAGGGTGCTCAGTGTCTCCGTGTTTGTGTCTCTCTCTGTGTATTTTGTTTTCCTTCCCCTCCGCCAAATAAACCCTTAGGAGAAAGCTTAAAATATCAACTGTTTTCTTAAATGAAAGATAGTGTTGTGCAGGCATAGTATTTGCATAAATTAGGTCCCCAAACACACTTTAACTTCATTGATGGAAATAATTTAGGATAAAAAAGGTAGCTGTCCTACAGGCATTAATTCAACACCTAGGTAAGCTGCATTGATAATCTCGCCATGGGTCTCCATTACCTGAATGTCAAGTGCACATTTTTGTTATGTTTTTAACGCATGCAGCTCCTTGAACTTTTTAATAACATAAATGGTGAAATGCTCACGGTTCTATGTGGAAGACAGCATGAAATACGAGTTGATTGTGCTGTGTACAAGGGGTGTTGACACAGATCCAAGTTTCCACTCAGCAGCAAAGCAGCTTACATTTACTGATTTCATTTAAAATTCTGATTAAAATAGCATCACTATCCTGCAAAGGGTGTCTTTTTGGACAAAAAGATTTTGATGACACCTTATCTTCTTCCCTTCCAATGGGAAGTGCAACATCTACAGTTACGGGTAGTTAGAGTCTAAAGGACAGTTTTCAGTGGCTGAAACAGTGGTCTATAAAGTCACTAGACAGTCACTATGAGACAAAAGAGTCTCCACTGCAGCTCAGATAAATACTTAATTTACATTATTTATTGAAAGGCCTATATATACACAATGGAATATTATGCAGCCATCAAAAGGAATGAGATCTTGCCACTTGCAACGACGTGGATGGAACTGGAGGGTGTTATGCTGAGCGAAATAAGTCAATCAGAGAAAGACATGTATCATATGACATCACTGATATGAGGAATTCTTAATCTCAGGAAACAAACTGAGGGTTGCTGGAGTGGTGGGGGGTGGGAGGGATGGGGTGGCTGGGTGACAGACATTGGGGAGGGTATGTGCTACGGTGAGCGCTGTGAAATGTGTAAGACTGATGAATCACGGATCTGTACTTCTGAAACATATAATGCAATATATGTTAAGAAAAAAAAAAGAAGAAGATAGCAGGAGGGGAAGAATGAAGGGGGGGAAATCAGAGGGGGAGACGAACCATGAGAGACGATGGACTCTGAGAAACAAACTGAGGGTTCTAGAGGGGAGGGGGTGGGGGCATGGGTTGGGGGGTGATGGGTATTAAAGAGGGCACGTTCTGCGTGGAGCACTGGGTGTTATACGCAAACAATGAATCATGGAACACTACATCAAAAACTAATGATGTAATGTATGGTGATTAACATAACAATAAAAAAATAAAAAAAAGGAAAGGCCTATATATCTGAGCTGCAGATGAAATGATCCTAGCTATAACCATCACCTCCCCACCCAACAAATTCTGTTATTTGTCCCAATTCTGTTATTCTGCCTAAAAATTTACCAGTATCATCATATTTTGCTGGGTGAATCATGCAACTATGAAGGAGTGACATTTAATAAACTTTGGTGGCTGTGCCATAAAATTAATCTTATAATAGTGTCTCTGAAAAATTACAAAATGTTTTTGCTCCTGATGGTGATGTGAGCCCAGGAATCGACTGGGTGGCAATTTGCGGGAGACGTCAGTAACACTTCCGGCCTCTGAGTCACTGTCTAGAGGGGCAGGCAAGCAGAAGATTAGGCCTGAGTCCTGATGTGTGGATGGAATTCAGCTGCCTTGGTACCTTCAGCTACACCTTCTATGCCCTTTGTCCAATTTGCTCCTGAAATTCACTGCCCCGGTGACTCGGTCTTTCAACAAAGCCTGAACTCAGTCTTCATCCCACCAAAGCATAAATGATCATTATCAGTTATCTTTGTTACTGATAGAGGTGTAAGCAGGAATTGACCAGACATTTTCTATTTACAAACAATCACTCTGGCTGTTGGGTGGAGAATGGATTGAATGGGGACCAGAACAGAAGCGAGAAGGTGATTTTGGGACTATTGCTGAACACTGGTGAGACAAGGAAGTGATGGATGTCACTGGCACTGTGGAGTGATAATTGACATAGAGACAAAGGAAGATTTCGGAACAATAGTTCTAAACTCTAACTGCCCCTATAAATCATTTGAAGAACTTTTTAAAAGTTCTGAAGCCCCAGCTCCACCCTCTGAGGTTTGGACTTAATTTTCTGGGTACAACCTGGACACAAGCACCTTCTAATCCTGAGGGCTGAGAACCACCGAGTCTTGGCTAAACCTGAAGAACTTGATGGGATAGATGTGGAGAGGTTAAGTAGAGGGAATATTCTCTTGTATGGCAACTAGATTTCTTTAAATGAGTAACTGGTTTAATGGTAGAGCCACTGACAGAGAAAGAGAAGACTGGGAACCCAGATTTTTATGTGAACTCTCCTGGTTTTTTGGTTTGGTAATTTTTTAAAACACATACATATCCACTTCGTGTAGGCCAGAAAGCAAAACAAAACCCGATAAAAAGACGTAGAACACCAGTTGCAAATTCTGTTTAAATCAGAGAGTTAAACTCTAATTATGGATTTCAGACTCTCACAGAACATAGGAGTGAAATTCTTTGGAGACTCTTGGAAACACAATCGTTAATTACCTGATCCTTCGTTAAGAATAAAGGTGACACACACACACAGAGTAGTCATCCAAGCAGTCCGAATTGGATCACATCAAGAGTTACAGGGCTCATATCTTATAAGAATCTAATTTTAAAACATTTCCTTCAAGAGAACTCACTATATAATAAAACTGTCAAATACTGTATATTTTGTTTTTTAAACCATATTTATATCATGATACACCAAGGGAGTAATTGCCACAAACCTCAGAGATCAAGGGATCATTAATTAATTCATACACGTAGTTATTTAGTTCATAATTTAGCTTTCAGTTTTGTCTAAGCCTAGACTAATTTTTGGGGAAAAAAAAGTTCATACTTTAGAATCTTGAACTACAGACATTATAGTCCTAAATATACCAGAGGATCTGTCATATTTCATATACTTGATTTCCATAGAGTTGTAGATAAATCTTATTATTTTCAGAATCATATGAGCATAGAATTTCCCCTCTTTCCTAGAATGAGTGTATTCTTAATGTGTACTTATCACATGAGAAAGAAAATAAAGGGGTCTTTGGAGTCTTGGAAATCATACTATAGACATATACTTCTAAGCAGAAAAGACAAAGGTCATCTCTGGCACATAAATGTTACTCCTCAGGACATATTGCAATCTCAGTGAACAACATGAATAACAGGAATGGTTCCTGTTGAATCATAAATATGATTCAAAACAACAGGTAAGCATATATGGACATTTTACATACCTATTCCAGGTAGGATCATCAAACCAATCCAATTTATCAAGGACTCTGCTGTGTGCTAAATATCTCTTGTAGAAGGAAAACAGGTGCCATGTCACCACGAAAGCTGAAAATCAAACAAAGAAAGAAGGGGTAAATGAATCTAAATCAAAATAAAAGATGAAGGAGGATACTTGGATCACTAAACTGTGAGAGAGCATTTTATTTATTTTTTCCCCTTTTTATCGAGATATAATTGTTGTACACCACCGTATAAGTGAGTGTAAGGTGTCCAGCACAATGATTTAACTTACATATATCATGAAATGATTACTGCTGTGAGTTTAGTTAGCATCCATCATCTCATATAGATGCCACAAAAACAAAGCAAAAAAGGAAAGAAAAACAATTTCTTTCTCCTTCTGATGAGAACTCTTAGGAAGTTTGTACCTGTTGATCACCCTTCTCCTATTCCTCCAGAGATGGCATTTTAATTAAATGATAAATCTCATAAATAGAGATTTATGTCAGCATTTTCCAGATATTCGTCAAGAAACCCTTCTCTTCTGTAATACCTGTTAGCATCCTGCTGAATGAGTGATTCACATCAACTACTGGGGGAACAATGAGTTTGTGGAACCTATCTCTCCACACAAATATCACATCTGGTGGTCTCTGTCCTATGGTCCCATGTCCTTAGTCTGAAACTTCCAATAATTGGGAGTACTTTATTAGCTTTCCCCCTTAATATGCACACATAATGCATATACATTTGTATTACTTACAGAAAGCTAAGTGTTGAGTTTCCTTCCTAAGTTTTATAGCAAATACGCAAAGAATCACTCACCTAATTAATACAATTTATTTCTTGGCAACAAGTATTTGACATGCATGCATCATTTGATCAACCTTTACCGAGTGAATAAGATGGAAACTGAGTAAGACTTGGTCCTGCCTTCAAAAAGCCCGAGTCCAGTCAAATCAAAGAGGCCGCATTGGATGCAGATCATCCAATTACTTGCCCAACCACAGTACAAAGAGGGTACAGAGGTGGGCATCACCAATCAGGAGGTCTTTAAGCTGAGTCTTGAATGCTGAGTAGGAAAGTAGGAAAGTGGCAGACAGACAAAGGGACATGGGGGCGGAGGGGAGGAGAATGATATTCAAGCAGCATGTTCAAATGCTGTGAGGGAGAAGGGCATGTCCCAAAAGCCGCCTTAATGGGCGTACAATCGCGTGAAGAAAACAGAACACACACAAACAAGTGGCAGAACATCTTTTTACGGATTTCAATTACTGTAAATCAGTCTAACAGTACTAATAAAGACACCTACCCCAATAATTATAGAGAATCTGAACCCTGTTCCTAAATCCTGTAGGCACATGATCTCGTTCTGGTTTCACAAACTCTCTGTAAGACAGGACAGTGTGACCCACGGTTGAGGGGAGGCTGCCGTTGAGGGATTTGCCCAAAGCACAAAGTAAGTCATGTAGACTGAGGTGGAAGCTGGGGGGCCAGTCCTCCACTGGCCACAAGGAGAGGCTCACAAGTCCAGGATTCATGAGGAAGTGCTTGTGGTACAATGAACATTGTATGGCCATTCCAGTCACTGTCCTATTTCATGTCGGGAGCTTTCTTGCTGTGTGCTGCAGAGTGGGCTCTGGACACAACGACGCTGCTTCTAATATCACCCTTTCTGTTCCCAGTCTCATGAATGCAAGTGTGGGTAGAAACACAAGATTGTGATTCTTTTTTTTTTTTTTAAAGATTTTATTTATTTATTTGACAGAGAGAGACACAGCGAGAGAGGGAACACAGTCAGGGGGAGTGGGAGAGGGAGAAGCAGGCTTCCCACTGAGCGGGGAGCCCGATGCGGGGCTCGATCCCAGGACGCTGGGATCATGACCTGAGCCGAAGGCAGATGCTTAATGACTGAGCCACCCAGGCGCCCCAAGATTGTGATTCTTAAGTGCACGTTTCTTCACCTTGTGAGTTTGGGTATTTTCAATGCTAGGTGTCTCTGCATGGCCACATTGCAGGCATGGTGGCTCCTGAATGCTGCCCAGCCACAGTGGAAACAATGGTCATTCTGTCTAAACCCCACTGTGATCCTCGAATTCCCTCTGTGGACTTAATTGTTACAAAGGAGTCTCAGGCTTAGTGGGTTTTCACCGCGGGAATCGTCAGTGCTTGAGTAATTTTGCTAGTGCTGTGTGTGGATGAAGGGCTTTGATGTCGGTAGGAAGTTAGAATTGTTGCATCTATTCAGATAAGAAAAGAGACCACGCTCATTTGTAACATCTAAAAACAGGGAGAGTGGGCATGGAGACGGGGGAAAGTGGGTTTAGAGATGCAAAAATGAAGAAATCTTGTGTGTGACACATAAAGTAAAGGCTTATGTAAGAAATAAAAAATCGAGAGAAGCCCATAGCATTCTCCAGAGGATGAGAAATACAGTTGCCGAGGCTGGAAAAGGCTGCAGAGAGCTTTTTCCTTTCTTCTCCCCCCTCCCCCTTTTCTCTTTAATAAAATCCCGAAGTGAAACTGCTTAAGATACATCTCAGTTCAATTTCTCATCATGAAGGTGAGAGACTGGAACAACTTCTGGTAACCGCCCCCCTCCCCCAAATAGCCTTGCCCTCATGGAAGAAGATAGAAATTTATATTTTCAATGCTTTTCCAGTTGAGAAATTATATGCTTGTTAATAGGCTTTCTCAAACCTTATAAGGTCTTAGGAATTATTTTGGCTTTAAAGAAGAATATTTGCTTGGAAAGACAGATCTTGCTGCAAAGGCCCTCAAGGTGGATACCAGTTCGAGGCAACTACTGGGCGATAATGCCTGGAAAGCAGATACTAGATGTAAGACAGACAAAATCCAAATGATGGTATTAGCCAGAATGCAACTTCTAGCAATTGTCTTGTCTTGCGACTGCTTGACCGACTGCACTGGTTACTATAGAGGGAAGCTTGTTCTTGGGTGAGATGCAATAGATAGAAGATTAAGTTAAAGTATTACCCAAAACCAACAGAAAGAGTCAAATAAACAAATCAAAATATCTCTGAGAAACCTAATGGGGGAAAACCTGGAAACGAGACATTGGATGGAGGAATTGGACTCTATGAAGAATCCTAAAATGAGTAATTTATGGAAAGACATTTATGTTGAGTGTATTATCCATTTGTTTGTGTGAACACTTGGTTAATTCATGGGGTCCCACAGATCTGACCTCGGAGCTTTGCAATATAACTCAGTTCTTGCTGGCAGGACAGTTCTCTAGAGAATGTTGACAATGGGCCCCCATGGATGTAGACTCTGGAATGACAAAGCAGGTTCTATGAAACTCCGTACCAAGAGAACGTGAATGGATCATCTGCACGAGAAGAAGTCCGGGGTAGGAGGGTTGGTAGAAGAGATGGGAGAGGGAGACACAGTGAAGAAGTAATCATTCCCCGTGTCCCACTAACACATGAGGCATCAATTAATTCATCAAATCGTTTCAACAACTTTATGAAGCAGGCCTCACTGTCATTAGCTCATGAATGAATAAATTGTTATTTTTTTTGAGAGGCTGATTGACAACAAGAAGTGGCTTGGTTGGAATTTGAGCCTGTGCTTGCTTGCCTGATATTTAAGTGATTTCCTTGATTAAACCTCACTAATAGTAAGGCTTATGTGAAGCCATATGTAAACTTTAAAAATCTGAATTGCAACGAAAGAAATACAAGTAAATAAAAAAAGTGACACAGATTATGTTAACTAAAATTATAAATCATAAAATATAAATGCAGATGACACTATTGGGAAGACAACTGATAAACTCATATATTTCTGGTGGTACTATAGACATGTACAGCCCATTGGACCCCCAATCTGACCTATACCTATGTTAAGAGTCCCTAAATATATTCATATCCTTGGACTTAGTACTCCTACAAATTATCCCAAGGTGATAATTCAAAATTAGAAAATGGCATACTTAGGAAAATGTTCATTGCAGCCTTATTCATTATAGTGAATAATGGAAACAATCTGTGTACCCAATAGGGGAGAATCTAAGAAAATGTTGCTATATTAACTCCACAGTATTATCAAGTAGCCACTAAAGTAATAAATAAGTTGCAATATGGAGAATGATAAAGAAAGCTGTATATAAAATTGTATGTTCTGATTATAAGTAGGAACAAAATATATATGTGAGTAAATACTAGCTGGTGACCACAAAAAAGATAATAGTCATGCTAGGGTAGAGTAGCTATGAATGCATTTAAGAAATCTTAATCCCCTTCCCACTGTATAATTTAAAATTGTACTCATTTAAGGTACCTACTGAATTAAAATACAGACCCACAAACACAATATAGTTGGAGTATGTGTTCATATGGTTAAATGGTTTCCAGCATCTATAGTACTATTTTGTTATAGCATTAACCATTTGATAGCAGAGAAAGGGGGAAGGAGATACACTTTGTATGATGCCAGGATAAAATACACCTATTTTAACATAATGACAAAAATCAATTATTTTTATATTATGGCAGTCCAAGGAAAATGAGATAAGATTACAATATAAAGATCTGTTTACATCATTGCCAGTGTATATGATTTTAAATGGCTCTATGACCAACAGTCTTTTCCACTATGTATTATAGCTTTCACCTTCTCACATTCGCTCCATCCCATTTTCTAGGGAAAAAAGCTCAGGGAAGTAGCTCAGGTACAGAATTCTCCCACTCCTTCATTTTCTGCTCTAAGATGTCATCCATGTCCCCAGCAAGGTCTCCTCCATCTACGGGAAGACATTTTCTCTTTGGCCAGGCAAGAAGGAGCGTTTGAAGAAACAAAAACGAGTCTTTGGTTGCTTGCTTCTGCCTCGTGTAAGACTAAGGGTGAGCAAGCAAGGGTGCATCATCTGTCTCATGGGGTATCATACCATTTCTGTCCACTTTTCGTCTCATTCTTGGTTTTAGGCAATAAACCCCTAACACTTGCTGCTCCATAACACTCCCTGTCTTTTAGAAGTGAGATGAAAGTAGAGAAACTTTTTGGAAAGCAAAGGTGCTTCCTAAGCTTATAAATCTTACAAATCATTAGAAAATCACAAACCATATCCCTGCCCTTCCCCTTGCATTATACTTATGCATTTCTGTGTAAAAAGAAACATAAAATTAAGTGGAATTCAGGTATTGTTCAGTCTCTTTTGGACAAGTTAGCATCTCTGTTTACCTTCTCTTTAATTCTAAAATGTGTGTGTGTGTGTGTGTGTGTGTGTGTGTGTGTGAGATGCATAGTGGAAAGAGGTGTGCCTTCAGTAAATTTAGGAACAGAAAAAAGGGCCTGTGTCTCCAGACATGACTTTTTTTTTTTTAATTTGCTTTGAACTACGGAGCAGGGTCCCTTATTGATCTGCATGTTCCTGGCTTTGCTGACATTATAGTTAAATTCACCACGGGTAGGTATGCCAACTGCCTTTTTTTCACCTGCTCCAGTTGGGTAGACATCTCTGTTTAACTCATCTCGCCTCCTGCTGACAATGAAGCCTTTTCTGGGGTGTAGCTGTGATGTCCACTCAGCCCAGGGCTGCAGTGCTCGGATCAGAAGTACCCTCAGCCATGTGATGGCACCCCAGCCCCAGGGACAAATTGTCCAGCTATCTCAGGGTCCTATCTCTGCCACAGGAGACCCCAAGTTCCCAGGCTTCCCTCTGACCTAGCAGGCTGAACTGCTGAGCTCACTAAGATGCTGTAGGAGGGCTGCACATGACATAGCTCCCTGTCTTGGTGCGCACCTCATTTTCACCGACACACTTCTCATTCCCTGAGCTAAAACCCAGAGAGAGAAAGTTGGCAGACACACATTCTGCAGCTTCATTTCACCCCCTCCGTTGTCATTCCTGTTTGGCAGAATTCCTCAGCCTCAGCAAAGGGCTGTGCTTTCCTGGCGTCATATTCTCTTACTAGCAGAGAGTTAGCCTAAGGGTCAGAAGTTGAGGGGTTTTTTTGCCATACAATATGACTTGAGTGTTCTGGGCCTGGCTCTTGATAAACTAAAACAAAAATCTAGAACATTTTTAAAAAATAACCTGAACTTCTCTTTATAATCATGGCAGAGTCACAAGGATGGAGTGTAACCTACATCACCTGCACCCCACACACACCCCAAAAAAGCACCTTAGAAGACTGTACAAAAAAAACTAACTGTTTTCAGGAACTGGACAACAGGTAGTGCAGGACTGTGACGAGAGACGGGAAACCAGTGAACGAAGACAAACCAACACCTGGGCTCTTTGTTTGGAAGAGATTTCTGGAAAGTGGGCAGAGGAAGTGGACAGAGCCCGGTTGCCTCACTGAGTTGAGAAAGTGACGATCTGAGTTTGAGGAGTCCGGGAAGTCTGCGAATAAGATGCTCAACAACGTGAGTTATCAGGAAATGCAGAATAAAACCTCAATTAGAAGCCATCACACACCCGTAATAATAGCTCACATTAAAATGACTGACCGTACTCATGCTGGCAAAGACTCTAACTCCCACACACTGCTGATGGGAATGTAAAATGGCACGACCACTTTAGAAAACAGTTTGCACTTTACTATGTAGTTAAATGTATGTTTAGTACACAGCTGAGCAATTATACTCCTAGTTAGTTTCCCAAGAGAGATAAAAACGTATCTATACAGAAACTTTTTTTTTTTTTTTTTTTTTTTTAGAGAGAGAGAGAGAAAGAGAAGAGAGCACATGAGCGGGGCAGTGGGGGTGATGGGAGCAGAGGGAAAGGGAGAGAGAGAATCCCAAGCAGGTTCCACGCTTAGCATGGGGCTTCATCCCACAAATCTGAGATCATGACCTGAGCTGAAATCAAGAATTGGACGCTTAACCAACTGAGCCACCCAGGCACCCCTATACAGAAACTTTTATATAAATGTTCATAGTAACTTCATTCACAATTATACCAAACTGGAAAAGTAGATGTCCATCAGGTGGAATAGAGAAACAAATCTAGACACTATCATACAGTGGAATAAAAAAATGCAATAAAATGGGATGAACTGCTAATATTCTCAATACCATGTGGAAACCTCAAAAATACTATGCTGAGCAAAAGAAGCCAGTCACAAAAATGTATATCATAGATTCCATTATAATAAAACTCTAAAAAAAAGAAATCTAATCTATGGGTCACAAAGTATAACAGTGATCTCCTGGGGCTTGAGGTGAGGGTAGGGCTCTTGTCAACGGACAAAGAAGGGGTATTAAGGGAACTTGGCGCCATGATGGAAATGTGCTATAGATTTGATTTAGTGATAACAACATGGTAGATGAATCTGGGATTTTTAAAAAAGATTTTATTCATTTATTTTAGAGATGGGGCAGGGCAGAGGGAGAGAGAGAATCAGACTAAGTGCTGAGTGCAGAGCCCAATGCGGGGTTTGAACCCAGGACCCTGAGATCATGACCTGAGCTGAAATCAAGAGTGGGACGCTTAACCAACTGAGCGACTCAGGCGCCCCTAGATGAATCTGTTTAACCTCATCCAAATATACACTTAAAATTGGTGCTTGTTATTGTATATGCGTTATACCTCAATATAGTTGGTTAAGATAAAATCTTAACTGGCTTAATTCTTTTATAATATCAGTGATGCTCTCTTAAAAATTAAATATTTTATTAAAAAACAATTTTTAATATTAAAATATTAATTTAGGGGCATTGGGAAATATGCTATCTTGCATTTGTTTTAAAATAATCCAGTGTCCGTGGGAAAAGAGGGCCATATAGAAGAAACAAGCTGTCTGTATGCTGCTAATTACTGAAGCTAGGGGGTGAGTACAGGGGGTTGAGTATGCTCTTTTGTGTACCTTTGAATAAGTCTGCAGTTTTTTATTTAAAACGTTTTAAACACCTAGCGGATTGCATTTCTTTAATTAAGATATAATCGTTAATATATCGGTTAGTATGACATGTATGTTTTAATCCCCTCCTGTCCATATGCTTATCCCCAGATTGTGTGGTGAAGTCTTTCTGGGTCTTTCTTACATTTTCTTTACAGTCCTTTGCTTTTCTCTTTTTATTTTTTAGTCAATAGCAGCTCTCATATGCAAATCGATGTGTGTCACACATACAAGTCAAGACCTGAATACTCTGAAGGGAAATTGGTTAAATCTGAGTCTGTTGGCTATATTAAGCAAGAATGAATTTCAATAAGCCTGACCTGCAGAAGAGAGGCCCTTTTAGGAATAAACAAAGCAAGGTGTAGAGAAACACCCACTTTGTTACATGAAGTTGAATATCAAGTCCGCTTTAGCAAGTTGATTGAAACAAACAGCGCCAAGAAGCCAGTTCAAAACAGTGAACACCAAGAAAGAGCCAGTTAAGAAAATTTTTCAAAGGGAAAGTACATTGGACTTCATTATTTTCATCCTACCTCTCCTTTTTAAGGCATTTTCCTTGCTAACTTCAGGGAATGCAGGCGCGAAGTCACATGAATGGGGTTTGGGTCCGGAAGTGCTGAGCCCCTTCCTGATGAACACAAGCGTCTAACAGGCTCCATGCTGACAGAACCTCCAAGATTTTCCAGTGAGATTGAAGCTCAGGATGCAGTCAGTCAGAATAGAAATTGATGAACAATGTAGAAGGCAGTGTTCAACTATGTAGGCAGGGATGCCCTTTAGAGAAATTAATGTCCCTTTCAGTTTCTTAGCATTGTACAAAATGGAATATGGCATTTCCTCCTTGATCCTATTATCTCTAGAACTACCCGTTCTTTCTGTGAATAAGACCCCAAAGTGTTTTTCTAATGAGCAAGAATGGACAAAAAAAAAATGTACTAATTACCAGCAAAGAACATAAGCTTCTGCAATCACACTCTGATGTAATAAATTAGAATTCTGTTTTCCAAAAACCAACACATTATGGATGAACTGGGAATTGTTCTTAATGTTGAACTAGAACAATACAACACCAGGATGTTAAAGAGTGCAAGCTGTACAGAAACAACACTTAATCCCATTATTGTAGAGCTCTAATTTTCCTGTGGACACAGTTTTTTAAAAATTTTAACTTTATCTCCTTGTAAAAGATTTCACCTTAGTAATAGGAGCTTAAGGAAGTTCAAAAGGAAGAGTATGACTATATAGAACAAGGGTCAGAAAAACTTTTAGAATAGAGACATCTTACATCTCTTTCTTTTCCAAGATGTTCTGTATTTAATTATTCCAAAGGACCTCAGGTAGAGCGTATGATACACTAATGGGATCGAATGTCTCTGTGGGATATAAAAAAATGTAAATCATCATCCTTGCCTTGGGAAGTTTACATGATCTGTTGGGCAAAAAGAAAATCATGTCATCAGAAAAATTATAGAAAGTTACATATACATGCATATAATATATATATGGTGTGGATTTTATCTATCTATCTATCTATCTATCTATCTATCTATTCATCCATCCATCTACCTACCTATCCATCCATCCATCCATCCATCCATCCATCCTCTAATGTGGTGCTCAGTGTTACCGGCAGTGAGTCCTACAGCGCTGTGGGAAACGCCTAGATTCATAAAAGATAAACCGAAAAAGAAGGAAATGCTTTAGGGGAGATAAGCTAGATCTTAAATTCTGCGTCTAATTCATAAAATAACAGAGGAGGGAAGTGTTTCAAGGATGGGGGGGACAATAAAAACAAAGGCTAAGAATCAAGAATCAAGATGATATACTGTGGGACCAAGGGGAGACTAACACTGAGCTGAGTTATAGGAAATTAGGTTGGAGCCAGACTGGAGAAAGCCTTGAATGCAGGTCATTAGGAATTTGTGTTTTATCCTGAGAGCAAAGCAGAGTCACTGAGTAGAAGGTTTTTGAGTAGAAAGTTGATGTGATAGAGATCTTTATGTGAAAGAGATCTATAAGCAATGCTGACTAGATACGAAGAGCCGGGGACTAAGGAAGCGGAGGCTAAATCAAATTTTGAAAGTATATCCTTAAGTGATGAATGAAGAACATTTCTAAGTAGTAGTAAACTCCCAATAAAATTAGGTGGCTGGAGTCTGCACACAGTGCCAAATTCCAAGGCAATTCGACACAAAACACTGACTCCATATCTCGTGGAGTTGTGGGAGAAAGACAACAGGTTGTGTACCAGAGTTACAAAGTTACACAGAGAAAGATGGGTTCAGTTCTCATCGGGCAGGAAGGGGCAGTGGGAGATTCGTGTTGGATCCTGCAGAGTGGGGTAGAGTTTTGACAGGAAGACATGAGAGACAAGGGGGTTCAGGTGCAGAGGGACACAGGAAAACGTCCAGAGGCTGCAGCCCGGAACATGGCAGGTGGCCTGCCTGGCGCATCTGTACTTATGGAAGGTAGTGCCTGCAAAAGAAAAGAAAGAAAGATGCCTCTTTGAGGAAATCCCCTTTGGGTTTCAGTCTCCTGATGGAGCTCTGCATTTTTATGGCTTGAATTTACACTGAAGACATGTCAAAAAGCTGAATGATAATCAATCTCTAGCGGAGAGTTGAAACAGAGTCACGATGGGAATCGGTCACACTGGGGATCGTGAGAAAGAATGAGGCCTTGGTAGGACCTGGAGGACCACACCAAGAGTCTAGGCACATGGTGTCTGATGCAGATGCTGAGGCAGGTCTGGAAGAGGAGGGAGAGGTGCCGAAGAGCCTCATGAAGAACACAGTTGACTAGGCTCTGGTAGTGCAAGATCGCGGAGGCATCCATTTCAAAGACACCCATCTCAAGTCAACATACTACCACTGTGGGACACGGCCGCTCATAAAACCACCAGATAAGGAACCAGGTCTCTCCCACGCATGAAGTTCCCCTTCTAGAAAGCCCTGGGTAACCGAGGTCACCCGACCACCTCAGTGATCCCACTCTTCCCTTCCTAAACCCTAATTCATGCTCTCATGTTTGAAATTTGTTACTCGTGAACCCATTAACCCCTGGGCACCCCATCCCTAGACTCCAAAAAAGGGGGAGCCCTAGGCCACGCTCCCTCTTTCTACCCGTGACCTCACTGTGGGCCCCTGGGTGTACCTTCCACCTTCCAGAACCTGTGAGGAATAAATCTTCTTCCTCAAAGTTCTGTGATGGTTGTTGCTGAGATGTGTTCTGAAACTTTAAGAACCACAAGGGCTGGTTGAGCCCCAACACTGGCTCCGATTGGGGAAATGTCAGCGGAGGGCTCGCTGCAGGTATGTCCAGGTGAGTCCCTCAGGCAGAGACCAACACAAGAACTTCTCAACTGACCGGATATAAAAGAGAAAGGAGATTATTCACCTATCTTGATAAGGCCAAGTTACCAGGAGAACAGTAATTCCTTTGAGATAAAAAGGAGAAGGAAATGTGTGTGTGTGTGTGTGTGTGTGTGTGTGGGTGGGTGTGTAAATTTCAAGAGAAACGGTAACTCGTTTTGTGTTTCAGAGGTGCTAATTTTGATGGGAGGGTGACTCATTCAGCCATTTAAACAATTAATAACACAGAAATTAAGCCTTGGAGAGAGAGTTTAAAGATTAAAATATAAAGGCGACCTACCTGCCCGACAGCTATGGGAGTTATGTGAGCAGAGGCACGCAGAGTAGGAAGAAGAGAGTGTAAGACAGGAGAGGCAGACCCAGTCTTAGGGAAGAACTATTTTAGGAGGCAGGAGGTGGAAAAGAAGAGTCCAGCCAAAACCCAGGAAGCAACTCAAGAAAGCGGAAAAACACAAAGATCCTCAGATATTACTGATGGCAATGTAAAAAAAAAAGAAAGATAAGAATTGCCTCCAACTCTGAAAAGTTTCCAGGTAGAAAAGTTGGAAAAATAGGTTAGGTTAGATAAGAGAAGGGTTTATGGAAAACCTTTATGATCAATATTTCAAGATAATGAAGGAAGACAAGCCAAATGACAGTGAGTTAAAGATGAGAGAGGACCGGGCAGGGCAGGTGACAAGGGTGAATCTCTCAGTGAGGGGAATGCAGGAAAACACATGCTCACTGGAGACAGCACCAGGCACGCAGTGGGGCACTCAAACTTTTTATTTAATTAATTTATTTTTTCAAAGATTTTATTGAGAGAGAGAGAGAGAGAGCACAGGCAGGGGGAGCGGCAGAGGGAGAGGGCAAAGCAGGCCCCCCGCTGAGCAGGGAGCCCGATGTAGGACTCGATCCCAGGACCCTGGGATCACGACCTGAGCCAAAGGCAGATATCTGTTCAACCGACTGAGCCACCCAGGCGCCCCAAACACTCAAGCTTTTTAGAATGAGTGCAAAGAAGGCAGGGAGCTGAGGTCAACCAACATTTAAAAATTTTTAAGACAAAAATTTTAATTTTTAATGTTTAAAATACCAGGATGAGAAATTAGTAGTAGGCTAAAAGGGCCGATGTCAAAGACCACAGAGATAGGATGGAGAGTCCGGGTTGAAAAGGGGATGTCTTAGTTGAAGGGACACTTCCCCAGAGACAGACAGAGAGATGAGAGGGCAGAATAGGGACAGACGCGTTGAAGATGCCTACAGCGCACGTGTCTGAGCTCTGGGGTCCTCAGAAATGCAGGCGACAGAGTCTTCTAAGACAAGTTAGGCTAGAGGGGCAACATAGAGGTTTGGGACGAAAGGTGAAGCCACGGTGGCAAGGAGACTTGGACATTCGGGAAGGCAGGCAGGAGGCCTGCTGAGAAGCCAGGAAGACCCACATTTACCATGGGCCTTGTCTACAAGGTTTGTGGGAGTTTCCAGTAATGTCTTGAGATCCTGACACGGGAGAAGAGCTTCGAGGAGAGTGACAGGGGAAGCCCAGGGGAGGCCAGGAGAGGGAAAGAGGCTGGGGCATGAGAAAAGAAGGCAGTGAGGGAGCTGGACGAAGCCGGGGTCGTCTGAAGGGGACTCCCAGAGCAGCCTCCCCAGGAGAGTCTGAGTAAGAAAAGGACCCACAATAAGGGGTGTGGGAAAACAAAATAAACGTTGAAAGGGGTCCTTCTGCCCAAGGGGCCAGGGCAATTGTTCTCTCCCTCTCATGGAATAAAAAATGAACATGTTTGGCAAGTATTTAGATACACAGAAGGCCCGATTTGTTCTAAGGAAGCAGGAACCAGGGTGCCTGTGACTTTCATTGTAAAGCATGAAGAATAGGGCCACACACAAATGAGAATGTGAAAAATGCTTTTGATACTGTTCAATCAGTGATAAATCAAACATGGAATAAAGCTACTTTTCCTTCCCAGACTACATACATGAGCTAACAGAGCTGGGTTGAGCAGGACGACTGACTTGAAGATAGCACTTTATGCTCAGAAAGAGTAAATATTTACAGACAAAGAGGGTTCTTGGACAACTGAATAGCCATCTATTGCTTTCTGATGTCAGGAAAATATTTTTTGAATGAAGACTGCATTCAAATTTTGGTAGCTTTCATTTCTTCGGGGGCCAGAAGGGACACCCCGAGGATAAACCTGACTATCGTGTAAACTCGGTGTCATGACTAAGAAAAAAATAAGCGAATTTTTAAAAGTGTCATACATATTTTAAAAGTTTTTTTTGATATTTAAGTGGTTTTCACTTACCACCCAAGACGGTATGCCACTGGTTCCCTGGCCTGGTGAAATCAATAAAATTCTCTTAAAGAAGAGATTTCTTTAAAAGGAAAGATTTCTAAGTACTACGTTCAGAGACTCTGATTCAAGGGCCCTGAGGCAGGCCCCAGGAATCTGCATTTTTACAAAAAGCCTCTAAAGAAATACGGAAAGAGTCTTCTGCTGGTAAGGACTGACTATAGTTAATAAGCCACAAAATAAATATATTTCGATTGGTGCTGTACAAAATTTAAGAGTAAATTGGCATTGCTCCACTCCCACGCCAGATAGAGGACTCACTTGTTTCATTTGGAAATCCAATATGCATGGTTTTCGTTTTGTTTATTCCTCCTTAAAAACAGAAATAAGCTTAACGATAATCAGGCAGTAAACAAGTAAAGCCACGAATGTACTGTATATTCTTCCTTTCTCTATAGTTCCAGTCCCCTGACTCTGACGCCACTGATACGGGATGGGATCATCCTCTGCGTATTTGCCACAGGGCAGCACTCTGTTTCCCTCTCCTGGGCAGGTACAGCAAGAAAAAGAAATGTGAGTGTGTCGAAAGGGAGTGACACGGGATCCAGGCGTTTAGGACACTGTTGACAAAATTCTGTACGTCCATTCTTTTGATATCCTTGTGAGCACGCTAAGGTAAAAGTCAAAGCTCTCATGGTGACTGGTACTGAAAGAGAGGCGAAGACAAAGGGAGAGCAAGAGAGGGGCGATCGAAAGCCCTGATGAAGCAGACAGGACAGAAACTCCTCCCCAGCTCCAACTCGATAGATGCCCCGGCACCAGACAGCCTTGGCTATTCAATTAAGACCTTCAACTTCCTAGACACATGAATCCACAGGAGATATTTAACAAAAGAAGAAAAAAGAGAAGAAGGAGGAGAAGAATGGGTGGAAGAAGGGGGAAGGGGAGGCAGGGAAGGGAGAGGGGAATAAAAACCAACCAAACAATAACAAAAACAAAACCACCCCATAAACACCCCTGCTCTGTATTAACGCCAACTGCAGAAAACTGCTCACTTGAGTCCATCTGAAATTGGACTTGTATTCCTGGGCGCCTCTCCTGAGCTGGACGGGAGGGTGACAGCAGCCACATAAACACAGTCTTTGTGTTCATGGGTTCCTTCAAATATTTGGTAAAAACTAGGGATTGTCTGGAGGCTATCATTCAGTTCTGCTGCACTACAAAGAAAAATCAAGACACTCTGAATATGTTAACCCAAACTTGAAAAGGTAGCCACCACATCCAATCAGGAATGTTGAAAAACATCCTGACAAAAATCATCTCGTCATCCACACCTTTTGGCTTAATTTCGTCATATCCCGTGGTTAAACACTTTCATAAAGGATCCTGTAACGATCTTCTACAACCGTTTTAGAAAGGAGACCTATTATGGCAGACACATTTCATACTAACTAAAGGCTGTGGATGAAGGACCAATCCCTCTTCCGTGAGACGGGCTCACCATCATTCCCGGAATTCTAAGTTGGCTTTTCAATCAGCTGGCAAATAGGTGTTGATTTTGCAATGATCTCTAAAACAGAGGCTTTCAAACCATTTTGACTTCTTACCCACAATACGGTAGATGTATTTTTATATCCAACCCAGTGCACCCATTTGCATGCATGCACACGCATCTAAAAACTTCAAAAATTGTTTCTTGAAACAGTATTTATTTTCACAACGAGTGGTGTGCTTTGATGATTTCCTGTTCAATTTCTTAAATTAACAGAACTTATTCTTTAGGGTAGTTTTAGGTTTGCAGGAAAACTGAACAGAAACTCATTCCTTCCCTCCCCCAGAATCTCTGGTAACCACTGATCATTTTACTGTCTCCATAGTTTTACTGTTTCCAGAATGTCATATAGTTGGAATCCCACAGCATGCAGCTTTTCAGACTGGCTTCTTTCACATAGCACTATACATTTAAGGCTCCTCAGTATCTTTTAGAGCTCATTTTCTCATGGCTGGATAATATTACATTGTATGGACGTACCACAGTTTAATATTACTGCATTCTACTTCATTAAAATAACTGGGTTGTAATTTAGGTAAATGATAAACTGATTGAAGATCTTCTGAACCTCAGAAGATTCTGTAGTTTTAAAACTATTGCCTAAAATATGACGTTAGGTTTTTGCGGGACACAAAGGGCCAAACAGCTTGGTCCCTATTTTAGGAGCTTAGATGTTACTGGGAAAGAAAAGTCTACATATGTGAGATGTTTAGTAACAAAAGGGGAAGAATAAAACAAAGGGTAATAACAAAACAAAACAAAGGTAAAAGAACTATAAGAAACTAGGTATTCCCTAGTACTGTTGAAGAATATGAAGAACTGGCAAGTGCTGCAATATAAATTCTGTAGAAACAGGAGCTTTTCTGTCAGTCACTGATCACGAGACCTGGGTATATTACTTTTATATTCCTCAGATTCCTCATCTGTAAAATTTATATGATAATAATAATATCTATCACACTGGGTACTTAAGAGAAGTAGATGAAATCATGCACCCATAAAGCTAAGAAGAGGACCAGGCACACAATAACAAATATTTTGTTAAAATATTTATTATTATTAACAACAACATTATCTTTGGTGCTTGCCTGAAATATAGTAAAACTTCAATAGATACTTTTTAAAAAGATTTATTTATTTGAGAGAGAGAGAGCGTGGGCGGGGGAGAGGGAGAGACAGAATCCTTAAGCAGACTCCCAACTGAGTAGAGTGAGATATGGGGCTTGATCCCAGGACCCTGAGATCCTGACCTGAGCTGAAATCAAGAGTGGGCTGCTTCACCGACTGAGGATATTTTTTTGAAACCCTGAAGGATTCCAATTTTCATAACCTTAATTCTTAGAAAAGCCAAGATGTGAGCCTCAAAGAATCTCTGTAGTTTGGTGAGTGCAGAGAGGAGGTGGAATCTAACAGTCTGAAGAGACAGCAGAAGCCTGGGCTGACAAGTAGGAAAGTAAAGGTGGCATTCAGAGGGGAGTGACAATTACATTAAAGCAGAGTTAGGAGCCAGGATTGAGAAACTCACACTGGACTGCCTTTTAGAGATGCTAATGACCTTTGCAAATGACATATATTAGAACTTCCTCTTTCCAAGGGCTGGAAAGGAAAGCCTCAGTTACCTAAGCAGAGAGAGATACAAAGTCCTGATGCAGGTGCTGATTTCCCTTCTTCCCACCTTGGGACAGTACTAGCTACAGACTATCCTTGGGGGAATGGAGAAGACGCATGTCACATAACTTTCCGTGTTCTGTGGCTCAGGTGAGGGCCTCTGGCTTAGAAAGTCTACGTCTTGTCCTACATTGCAGCCATTTGCCCTACGTGACTGTTCCAAATTTAAATGAAATGCAAAGAATCGACAATTCATTTCTTCAAGTTACACTAGTCCCATTTCAAAAGTTCGAGAACCGCCAGTGCTGAGTGGCTCCGTCACTGCGGAAAGTATCTTGCGGGGAAGAGGGTCATGAGGCTGGAGAGGCACCTGCGGGAGGGGAGAAATGAGATGGTAGCTGGAGGGGAGCTACAGAGAGCGAAGTGAAGTGAAGTTTATTCTGAAACGGGGAGGCTAGTAGATCTTTAAGGAGAGGAAAAGTCTCCAGACAAGAGAAAGACAGAGCAGTTACAACCAATCTTGGGAACAACAGAGGCATAAGATCTCAGGAGACGCAGGAGAAGATAATGGCAGAGCAGGGGCTTAGCTAGAGGTGAAGGAGAAAAGCCCCCACTCCCTGGAGACATAAAGAGTGGACGGCATGTACACAAACAGAGAGTCTGAAAGAGAAGATACAGAGCTCATACCTGTTAACCTTTGAGCAATAACAAAAACCGCCTTGGACGACAGATTTAGACTGCCCTAGTGCTTGCACAAAGTGAATGTGGAATAAATGTCCTTACCGAAAATCAAAACTGCTCGGCTGGAGGCCTGTTTCTCCCTCTCCCACTCCCCCCCTGCTTGTGTTCCCTCTCTCGCTGTGTCTCTCTCTGTCAAATAAATAAATAAAATCTTTAAAAAAAATCAAAACTGTAAAATTATTTTGAAGAAGCTATGAGGATGCACAGACACTTTGTACAATTTGGCAACCTTCGGGTGCCAAATATTTGCTCATTTGTATATCCATTAATCAACCAATCGATTATTATTATTGATTGGGTCCTAACATACCAGGTATTCTGAGCAAACTTACAATGAAATTGACAAGTCTGGACTTCAAGAAGAAGCTTAGAGAACAGTCTAAACAGATCCTAAATTACAGAGGACAACTTAAAAATGTTATCTCAGGGATGCCTGGATGACTTCAAGAAGAAGCTTAGAGAACAGTCTAAACAGATCCTAAATTACAGAGGACAACTTAAAAATGTTATCTCAGGGATGCCTGGGGGGCTCAGTTGGTGAAGCGTCTGCCTTTGGCTTGGGTCACAATCGCAGGGTCCTGGGATGGAGTCCCGCGTTGGACTCCCTGCTCGGTGGGGAGCCTGCTTCTCCTTCTGCCTCTGCACCTGTTCATGCTTTCTCTCTCTCTCTCTCTCTCAAATGAATAAATAAAATCTTTGAAAAAAGTTATCTAAAACTGGGCTGGCAACACCCAGGCATTCATCTGTACCTCTTGGCTCCTATCCCTTTGTGGACATTATGAATCCATCTTGATGTGCCTTCTGGTTGGGCCCACAGAAGAAGAAGCCTCAGGATGCCTTTCAACACAATACCTAGTATTCAATCTATCACTTGGTATGAGAACTAAAAATTATTGGTAAATGTAGCACAAATAATGTTAGAATTGTGTAGTGAGCCACACACAGGAAGCCCATGGTGAAGCTATAACCTCTTTTTTTACAATAATAAACTCACCTCATTATTTGAAATCCAAAGAGTTAATCACTCATTTGGAATAAAAAAGTAGATCTCAACAGTTGGTCTCAACTCTCTTAGACAGTCAACCCCTAATCTAGGGACTTTTCCTTATTTGAGAGAACCATAAATAGAGCATAAAGAATTGCAAATCAATATTAACAAAGCGGCACATACTAGACCACTTAAAAACAAACCCAGTAAAGTATATTGCATTGTTCTCAGTTTTTCAATACTTACGCAATAACAGCTGTCAGAGTAAAAAGATAAATCTTGCAATTTCTCTCCAAGGAATGGAGAAGGAAGAATATAGATGTATTAGTTATATATAGGACAAAGCCACCAAGGGCAGGGGAGACAGATGTTATTTTTAATGGTATTTTGCTTTATTTTAAAAGGCAGTCTCCCTAAGTGAACTTTTTCTGAGGGCCAATGACTTACCTGTCTATGCTTCAAATCACAGAATCAAACTAGAGTTAAAATGGTTTTATCGTCAGATTTAGTACCTAAAATATATTTCTGATGGGGAGGGGTGCTGGTATGGAGGGAATGCCAGAGTAGAAAGAGGCAATTAAGGAAGAAAAAAAGATTCTCCAACGCCTCTTCTGGTTCCAATCTTGATGAATCGTTCATAGAATCTGCTGACTTTTTGGTGCTGAATCATCAGGGTCCTGAACTGCTGAGGCCACCTTGGTAGCCAGTCACCTGACTCCTTAAATCCCAGGCTCTCCAAGGGAAAAAATTTGGCAGGATGGCTGGTTGTACCTTGGTATCTCTCAATTTACCTGGAACGTTCCAAATTGAAAGGAATAAATATTAAGGAGTTCAGTTCCATTTTCTTCAATATTCTTGTGTAAAGCTGGATAATGGACACAGACAGAAATTGAGACTTTGGAGGTATTCCATCTCTTCCTCATGTTTCACCGTAAAATGACTGTCTCCAAAATGATTTTATTCGATAATAATGTCTCCAAAATAATTTCATTCGATAATAACGTCTATGTCATTAAATAGAATTTTAATGGATTTGAAATGGTATATACATGTGTTAATACAGCACTCATAAAAGTTTGCAAAAATATACCCGTTGGCTTTTCTTGTGAAGGGTCCTTTTTTGTTCTTAGACCAAGTTCTTTATAGTAGTATGGTATTAGAATATCATTTCCCCTTTTTTAGAAAGAGCAGGAGGAGAGGGAAGGGGAGAGAAAGGGAAAGAAAGGGAGAGGGAGAGATATAATCTTAAGCAGGCTCCACACTTAGCACGGAGCCTGATGCCGGGCTCGATTTCACGACCCTGACATCATGACCTGAGCTGAAATCAAGAGTTGGACGCTTAACTGACTGAGCCACCCAGGTGCCCCATCCTTTCCTTTTCTTAAAAATTAAAAAGGAAAGATTAGTTTTTTAAAAAATTATTCCATTTTCAAAACCAAAAATTCGTAATTCCCTATTAACCTCCTAATCTATTTTGAAATCTCAGAATTTAAGAACCATTAATATAGAAGAAAATAACCGATGTGCACAATCATCACAATATTTCAAAGGCTATGTCTTTTAGAAATAAAACATCTAAATTATAAAAATGAAGTATGATGACTATGCTTAGAAAAGTGTTTTAAATAATAGATATTTTTCCATCATCAGATAAATGATAAAGAAAATGTGGTCAATATATATGTATATATATATATGATGAAATATTATTTAACTGTAAATAAAACACCAGAATCTTGTCATTTGTGACAATATGGATGAGCCTTGAGGGTAATGGGCTAAGTGAAATAAGACAGGGAAAGACAAATGCCACATGATCTACTTATATGTGGAATTTAAAAAAAGTAAATTTTATGTATAAAAAAACATCCAAAACCAAGCTCATAGATACAGAGAACCAAACTGGTGGTTGCCAGAGGTGGGGGTACGGGGTGGGTGAAACAGGTGGGGGGGGTCAAAAGGGACGAACTTCCAGTTCTCAGATAAGTAAGTCCTGGGATGTAATGTACAACATGGTGGCTAGAGTTATTAATACTGTACTGCATATATGCATGTTGCTAAGAGAGTAAATCTTAAAAGTTCTCATCACAAGAAAATAAGAATTCTGTAACTGTGTGTGGTGATGGATATTAACTAGACTTACTGTGCTGATCATTTCACCATGTACATAATATGAATCAGTATGTTGCACACCTGAAACTAATATAACTTGTATGTCAATTCTATCTCAGTTTAAAAAAATAATAGTTTTTATGGGGCGCCTGGTGGCTCAGTCGTTAAGCATCTGCCTTCGGCTCAGGTCATGATCCCAGGGTCCTGGGATAGAGCCCCGCATCGGGCTCCCTGCTCCACGGGAAGCCTGCTTCTCCCCCTCCCCCTGTTTGTGTTCCTTCTCTCTCTGTCTCTCTGTCAAATAAATAAAAATTAAAAAAATAAAAATAAAAATAAAAAATAATAGTTTTTCCAACTCATGTAAGCAATATTTGCTTATTACAAAAACTTAGAAAGGAAAAAATAAAAACATTTTACAAATCACTTATAATCCCAGTACCAATAACAGTTCTTTTTCTTTGCTTTTGCTTAATATTTATTTTTACCAAAAAAAGGGGGGCATGGCATTAAGTCAATTGTTTCATTTCGTATTATTTGGGAAGCCTTTAAAAAGATGGTCCCTGAAGAGAAGACATTTCAAAACGACACTGAGATCGTGCCTGATTGTGCAGGTTAATGAACTCACTTTGCAGATGAGATGTCAGGTGGGCACCTGGCTCTGAGAGCAAATGGGATGAAGATGGCTAATCCTCAGTTTCAAGAATTTACACCAAGAGAGAAAGCTGGCCTGGGGCCATGTGCATGAGGACATCCGAAGTATGTTTAATTTTGGACTCCACGAAAATATCTTGAAACCAAGGCGCTCAAACAGCCTTTGTTAGAAAGACAGGGATAGATGGAAGTATGATTATCTCCCATTCAACAGATGGAAAAAACCCAGCTCAGCCAACAGCCCAGGGGGTCAAAGAAGGGACGAAAAGTTTTCGACGCAGTCTTGAGTTCTATTGTTAGATCTTGCAAATTTTGGTAAGAAACAAGAAACAGTTTAACTTTACTTTGCTTGGCCTTTTGGCCTGCAAAAATACTAAGGCAGGCTGACATTTCGGCTACAAATTTTGCAGCTGTGTAATCACTGGGGTCTGGGAGACCTTACTATACTTGGTTCAGCTCTTGAATGCCTTTTGAGACCAAGACAATAGGACTTATAATTAGCAAACTACCATAAGTCTCAGAGTGTGACACATCAAAAGAATTCTTCTTTTTTCTCTTTCCCTACACAGGGACATAAAAATAGAAAAAGTAACTAGTATATTTGCACTGCTACTCACACTAACTTTAAAAAAATATATCGAAACCTGGAGCTTGGCAACAGCAATGCTCACTGTGATGTGAGCGAATTTTATTTTCCTCTAATATCGAGGCTTCCTGCTGACAGGGAAGAGTCACGTTCCAAAGGCAACTATTCCAAACTGTCCTTTCATTCCCAATGTTACAAATCCAGGGCCTGATTACTTTTCCTGGGCCACTCAAATATGGATTCGGTCTCCCTAACTTCTTCCTGGTTTGAGCCAAATCACACACAGATGCCAGATAAATATTCTGAAACACCTCCCTGATCATGTCAGTTCCCCAATCCCAAACAGTGCATGACTAGCCATTGCAGAGAAACCAGGAATTGAGCAGTCAAGGTCCTTCAAAACCTGATGCCCGCCTACCTTCAAAATGGACTCTCCCTCTCCAGCCCTGTGCAATCTGGAGCTTCCAAAGTAGATTCTGCACCTTTCCTTCACGTGCCTCAACCTTCTCTGTCTTTTTTTCCTCAGGCTGTTTCCCCCACGAAGAGGGCAACTCCCTCTCAAGATTCCGTCCATCCCCCAAGGCCAACCATAAACACCTCTCTCAGAAGCTCTGCTGACACCCAACCAGATGCCATCATTCCTTCCTCTGATCCTCTTTAGAAACTGTCCTCTAGGCCCACTTAGTTAATTCTGTCTTGCTTTTTCAGTGAGTGTGTCTCTTTTTCTGCTGCCACGCAAGGTGAAATGCTGAAGTCTCCCTTGAAAGTCTAGGTCATTTTTTTCCTGAAACAAACTTTCTGGGGTGTTTCTACAAAGGCGTCTGTCTCTGAAGACAGAACTAGCTTCTTGTCCTCCCTACCTGCTCTCTTCCTATCAAAGGGAATACCATCTCACTCATTCCACCACGCATTGCTAGCAAATGATGTAATTCAGCACCTTAGCTTGGTTATTCAGCCTCTCATCCCAGGATGATTTTTAATTGTGAAATCTGTTATGCTCCCTTCTCCAGACAAGCTCTTTGAACAAGGAACAATATACTGGCTTAAGGACCACTTCCCCTGGTTCTCACAACTCTGAGGCAGGCTAATGCGGCCATCTTATACCTCTGGGGAGGACAAGGAAGCTCGAAGAGGATGACTGACCTGTCCATAAGAATGTGAGTAGAAAAAACGTTTGGTGGCAGAAGGAGACTCAGAGAAACTGTCAGATCTACTCGGAAGTTCCTGCTGAGTCTAGGACTGGGAAAGTAGAGCGAAAGGTCATGGGGAGAACTCTTCTTCCTCACCATTTCCTTTCCCTCTTGCTCAGCAGAAGGGAGATAATAAAAATAGCTAAGATTTATCAAGTGTTTACTAAAGGGCAGGCACTACACAAGCATTTTACACGTAATGATCGCATTTACATGAGATGATGATATTTATGAGGTACCTATAATTGCAGAAGGCAGAGGATGAAACGGTATCAGAAAATCAGCTTGCCTGAGGTAGACTCGGGATTTGAATCCACATCACTTTGCATTAAAGTCCACGTTTCTAATCACCAGACCAATACCTCTCAAACTTTAATTCAAGATTGAATGCCACGCACTTAGAGAACTCGTTAATGGCAGGTTCTGATTCAGTAGGGTTGCTATGGGGTTTGAGATTCTGCATTTGCCGTAAGTTCCCGGGTGATGCTGATGCTCATGGTCCATGGATGGCACTTTACTCCCTTTAGAAAGTGCTAGAGTTAGTCACTCAGGCCACTGACATTCTCATTCTGGAGACTAGTCTGGGGCAGGGGAAGAAGGAAGCACGAAGGATCCCCGACTCCGTCTTAGCCAAGCCTACTCTTCAAGCTTCTCTGAATGCCCATCACTGTGGCTGTGCTATGTTGCATAACTCCAGCTTTAAATCCTGCCTTCCTTGTGCTTTCCTAGGAATGTTTTCCTTTTGCAGCACATATACATTATTTCAGGTAATACTTAATGGTATCATTTTGTACCGTAATCTTTTTCCAACTGTCTGGAACACAATCTCATCTACACTTACATTATATGCATTTCAGAATGCCTTGCCTTTTTTCCTTGATTTGATACATCAAGTCATATAAAATTCCCTAATTATAGGGGCGCCTGGGTGGCGCAGAAGGTTGAGCGTCCAACTCTTGGTTTCGGCTCAGGTTGTGATCTTGAGATTGTGGGACTAGGGGAGACAAAAGCAAGAAGAGCTACTCCAGGTACACTTTGAGGATCGGTGCAAATGATCATGGTTAAGCCATGATCTAATACTAGGAAGAGGCACCAGTGAGCTTGAGGGAAGGTGGGGCAGAGCACAACACCTTAGACCATCTTTCTCTAAGGGCGGAGAGCAGGGTGGACATTGAGAAATGGGAGAAGTGAAGTTTGAGAATTAGGCAAAAAATCAAATTACATGCTAAGAAGACTAGTTTTTTTTTCTTTTTAAGTCAATGGAGAGTCTATTTCAAACAATGCAACAGTTAATATTATTGAGGGCTTACAATGTGCCATTTATTATCTTTACAACACTTCTGTGAGGCAGGTGTTAACTATTTTTTCCATTTTATATATAAGAAAACTGAGAGCCATAGAAGTTAAAGAATGTTGAAGGTCACACAACTAGGAAGTGGCTCAATTTGAATTCCGATTGGATTTTCACTTCAGAAAGAGAAATCTAACCAAAGAGGCAAAGAATCTGTACTCAGGAAACTATAAAATACTCATGAAAGAAATTGAGGAAGACACAAAGAAATGGAAAAATGTTCCATGCTCATGGATTAGAAGAACAAATATTGTGAAGATGTCAATGCTACCTAGAGCAATCTACACATTCAATGTACCCACATCAAAATACCATCCACTTTTTTCAAAGAAATGGAATAAATAATCCTAAAATTTGTATGGAACCAGAAAAGACCTCAAATAGCCAGAGGAATGTTGAAAAAGAAAAGCAAAGCTGGTGGCATCACAATTCCGGACTTCCAGCTCTATTACAAAGCTGTCATCATCAAAACAGTACGGTACTGGCACAAAAACAGACACATAGATCAATGGAACAGAATAGAGAGCCCAGAAATGGACCCTCAACTCTATGGTCAACTCATCTTGGACAAAGCAGGAAAGAATGTCCGATGGAAAAAAGACAGTCTCTTCAACAAATGGTGTTTGGAAAATTGGACAGCCACACGCAGAAGAATGAAACTGGACCATTTCCTTACACCACACACAAAAATAGACTCCAAATGGTTGAAAGACCTAAACGTGAGACAGGAGTCCATCAACATCCTAAGGGAGAACACAGGCAGCAACCTCTTCGACCTTAGCCGCAGCAACTTCTTCCTAGAAACATCACCAAAGGCAAGGGAAGCCAGGGCAAAAATGAACTATTGGGACCTCATCAAGATAAAAAGCTTTTGCACAGCAAAAGAAATAGTCCACAAAACCAAAAGACAACCGACAGAAGGGGAGAAGATATTTGCAAATGACACATCCCAGATAAAGGGCTAGTATCCAGAATCTATAAAGAACTTCTTAAAGTCAACACCCAAAGAACAAATGATCCAATCAAGAAATGGCCAGAAGACATGAACAGACATTTTTCCAAAGAAGACATCCAAATGGCCAACAGACACATGAAAAAGTGCTCCACATTGCTCGGCATCAGGGAAATCCAAATCAAAACCTCAATGAGATACCACCTCACACCAGTCAGAAGGGCTAAAATTAACAAGTCAGGAAGTGACAAATGTTAGCGAGGATGTGGAGAAAGGGGAACCCTCCTACACTGTTGATGGGAATGCAAGCTGGTGCAGCCACTCTGGAAAACAGTATGGATGTTCTTAAAAAAGTTGAAATAGAGCTACCATACGATCCAGCAATTGCACTACTGGGTATTTACCCCAAAGATACAAATATAGGGATCTGAAGGGGTATGTGCACCCCAATGTTTATAGCAGCAATGTCCACAATAGCCAAACTGTGGAAAGAGCCAAGATGTCCGTCGACAGATGAATGGAAAAAGAAGAAGTGGTATATATATATACAATGGAATATTATGCAACCATCAAAAAGAATGAAATCTTGCTATTTGCAATGATGTGGATGGAACTGGAGGGTATTATGCTGAGCGAAATGAGTCAATCATATGACCTCACTGATATGAGGAATTCTTAATCTCAGGAAACAAACTGAGGGTTCTAGAGGGGAGGAGGGTAGGGGGATGGGTTAGCCTGGTGATGGGTATTAAAGAGGGCACGTTCTGCGTGGAGCACTGGGTGTTATGCACAAACAATGAATCATGGAACACTACATCAAAATCTAATGATGTAATGTATGGTGATTAACATAACATAATAAAAAAAGAAAATAAAAAAAAAGAAAGATAAAGGGATGTTTCTGGGCTGCACCTGTCTAATAATGCACATAACTGTAGGACAGAGACCATGGAGAACCAGGGAGCTCAAGGGGAGCAGGGGTGTTCAGTTCTGCTGTTCTGGTTATGGAGTGGGTGGTGAGAACCTGTAGAGAGAGTTGTCTGGTTGGATATATAGATGTGGATGAGGCAAAGACGGCTAAACTAGAGGCACAGATTTGAGGCATTGGGCTAAAGGTCATAGTCTAAGCCTGGAAGTTAAGTGACATAAGAAGAATTCTGAACAGAGCTTTGTGGGGGCAGAGAAGAGGATTTGCACTTAGGCAGGTGACAGAAGAAGAAAAGAGAGAGAGAAGGAAGGAAGGAACGAGGGTAGGAAGGAAGAAGAGAGAGAGAGAGAGAGAGGACAAACTGACAAGGGGGAAAGAGGTAACAATGAGATTCAAGGAGAGGGAAGTCCCTTGCAACCAAGGAAAGAGAGAACTTCAAAAAGGCCTATGGCAACAAAACTTGCAGAGACCTCAGGAAAGGTAGGGATCAAAACTTGTTGGCGTTCATCAACTACTAGGAGATCCCCACTCATTTCTGCAGCGGCATTCCTGGTGAAAAGGGGGGACCCGGAGGCCAGGCTGCAGTGCGTTCAGGAATGCACGGAGGAGGAGGAAACCTAAGGAAAGAATTAGGGTCAGGGAGGGCTGCAGGAAGAGAAAGATGGAGAGACAGAAATGGAAAGAGAACTTAGGCAGGGTGTTGTCTGCTTCTTCTTTATGATGTGAACCCATTTTTCATTTACATATGAAAGGTGAATCATCAAAAGAATTGAAAAGTGTGAAGACGCAGGAGACTTCTTAGTGCTGTTTTCCTGCATCTATTCTTCCCTCGCTCAGATGGGGGGCAGTTTCCTCTTCAGTCTTTAACGTCCTTGTTCCCGATGAAAGCTACCCACCTATTTTTCCCCCTTCCATCTAGTTCCACACAGCGTTGCCCAGTTAATTTTCCTCCTCTTATGCCCTGGCTCGTACTCCTTCAGTGGTACTCTGATTTTTCAGATAGGATCCAAGCTCCTTTAGATTTACAAAGTCGTTCTCATTCTGCTCGACCCCATCTCTCCCCATCCTTGGAGCCCACCCCACACATCCACACACAAGCCAGAAACCTGAAGCTGCCACCTGCATCCTGCCCCATGATCCCTCGCAATGCCCACAGGTTTCTTTCGCCCATGTAAGTCCTACCCTCCCTCGAGTCTCTGTATATGTCACCCTTTTGACGCCCCTGAAAGCATAAAGAAATGTTACCTCTTGTTCTGCCCTGGTATGTCGTTAACGCATCCTTTTCATGAATATGATCTAAAAGCTCACGTAGGTCTATCACTGAGAAAAGCATCAAGGTTGTAAACCCGCTAAAGCGACAGCCCACGGCAACCACCGGGTCAGGATTTCTTTGCTACTTAAACGACTTAGTGACATTCCTTTTATCTTGTCTTCTATTTAACACTTACATCATTACAAAAATGTGTCCAACTTCTCATCCAAACTGGACTGCATGTTCTTTCAGGAAAGAAGCTGTGTATTAAAGAATGGGTACAGATCATCTAAGATTTCTATCTTAGGAACATACAGCAGGAACTGAATAACTACTTTGCTGAAAAAGAAAACTGGACAGAATTTGCGGTTTTAGAATAAGAAGAAGCTGCACAAATGGAATTTTCTTCTCCCCCCTGTGATACGCTAGAATGTAAATGGAGCACATCCAAAGCTTTGGCCTTTTATCGCATTATGAGATCTTTGTTTTTTCCAAGTCATGAATTCAAATAGGTGCTTTGAGTTGATTTCTTCTTATAGTGGCATGCATGCTGCGTGTTGTTTGGTGTGAAGACTATGCCTCTGGTTTTCACATTCTTTTCTACAATGTTTTTATTGTAACAAGCTCTTTCATTTCTCTTGGAATGTGATTGAATTTCTGTATGTTATGGAACTATTTCTAAAACCCCCTTTTAGTTAAAAAGTGTCACCTCCAAACTTGGATTTTTATGAAATGAATCACCTCTATGACTTTACCAGATTACTCTAGTTTTCGCAAGCTACTCTTTTGTTGCAAGTTTTTAATAGTCGTTTCATAAGATTTATTTAATTTTTGATCTCCATCTCCTGCTACCATTTGTGTGTTTGTTTTAAATGGGATTCTGTGATGTATTTTGATAATTTAATCAACTTTGGGGGGCATTTTATTTCTTTTGCATATAGCATAACACGGATATTTGTTCCCCAAAGGTTCCTTTTATCTTGTTCCCGATTTGGATGTTCTTTTCCCTTTAGTTCAACTGTTCCTCTGAGAATGTAATCATTTTTTTTTAATGCACTGCTTTTATTTGGGTCATTTCTGAAAACTTTTTCATCTATTTCCACATAATGTGTTGCAATCTTGCTAGAGAACTATTGGATTGACTACCTCCCCCAAATGTGCCTTTTTGGACCCGATTGTAGGGCTTCCCACACGCGGGGCTCCTGCGCCCTGGCGGGGTGGGATACCTGCGGATGTCCACAGAGCCCTGGGTGGACGTGCCGATCCCCCAGAAGGCAGGTGTGGCCAAGCACAGGCTGGTCCTGAGTTCTCACGGGCTGCAAGCGTGATGGCAACACCAGGCACCTGCTGCCACTCTGTGATGCTCTGAGCACAGCCGAGGTGGGCCCTGCCACCTGGACATCAAACTTAGTGCCCAGCCACACAGTGAGCCGCTGCCCTCATACACAAGGGGCTGTGAGCCCTGGGAGGTACAGCTGGTGGCACAAGTTGCTGAAGGGCATGATGCAGAATTGGGAGGAGTAAGGGCTGCAAAGGATCCAGGCCGGGGCACCCTGGGGGATGAGGACAGCTCTCTGTGGCAGGCCCAGATCTTTGTTTTCACCTAAAGCGGATTCTTCTGTCCAGCACCGCCCTGCAACCCAGGCAGCGGGACGCACCGCCATGTCCCTGTGGTCCCGTTGTGTCACCGTCTCGCTCCTCAGAGTGCAGTCCGTATCGGCATCAGCCTCACCGGGGAGCACATCAGAAATGCCAAAGCTCAGGCCTGCCTCAGCCCTTCCGAATCAGAATCTGTATTTTAACAGGTGCATACGCATTAGTGTTTGAGGAGTGCTGCATCCGAGGGTCCGCTCTGGATTTCCTGTGGCCATGAAATGCCCTCTGCAAGGGAAATGCCCACAGGGAGTCAGTTTCTTCTAGACAAGCTTCATACCTGCAGGTCCTCAGAATCCCCAGAGTCTGCTCAGTGCTTAGGGCATAAGTGGTTTCTTCACCACATGCATCCTCAAGTGCCCCTGGGGCTCAATGGCTGGCCAAGGGACAGCTGTGACACAGTGGGGAAAGGAGGACATTAGACCTGCAGGCTGAGTGTCCACAAGAATGCTCCCAAAGTGAGGCCCCTGGAGGAGCAGGGAAGAGCCAGGGATGGGGAGGGGGGCGGGCCCAGGGACCCCACCTGCACTTTTCCTCCTGGTTCCACACATAGACTGAAGCCCACTCTTGCCCTTTTAGAGGGGTCCAACCTATGTGTAGGGTGATGGCTATAGAAGAATCTATGCTTTCCATGAAGTTTTAAAATACTTGATACTAAGGGCACCTGGGTGGCTCAGTCAGCTAAGCCCCTGCCTTCAGCTCAGGTCATGATCCCAGGGTCCTGGGCTCGAGCCCCGTGTTGGGCTCCCTGCTCCGTGGGGAGCCTGCTTCTCACTCTCCCTCTGCTCCTGCCCCTGCTTGTGTGTGCTCTCTCTTTGTCAAATAAATAAATTAATTAAAAAATTCAAAAAAAATACTTGAAGGTGCCTGGGTGGCTCAGTCGGTTAGGCGACTGCCTTCGGCTCAGGTCATGATCCTGGTGTCCCGGGATCAAGTCCCACATCAGGCTCCCTGCTCAGCGGGGAGTCTGCTTCTCCCTCTGACCCTTCCCCCTCTCATGTGCTCTCTCTCTCTCTCTCATTCTCGCTCTCTCAAATAAATAAATAAATAAAATCTTTAAAAACAAAAACAAACAAAAACAAAAACAAAACAAAAACACAAAAAAAAATACTTGATACTAAAGAAGTTAGGTTGGATTCCAAAATCATTTGCCTTAAGAAATTTCAACAAAGCATTTGTCAGCGAAAGAAAGTAATAGCTGTTAGATTCTTTAAACATAATTTCAATTGCAGGAAACTCCTGAATGGCTATAAAACAGGTTTTCTATCATCTACTTGTTCTTACCAAGCATCACACAGATAGTGACTGTCAAAACTTCAGCCAGACCATTGATCAAGAATTACAGGTTACTCTTTCTAACCTAATACCTGATAAGAAAAAGTGATATGTAAATTTATACTTCTCATGAAAACATTTGAAAGTATTGTATTGGAAAATTCTATATAAATTCAATACTCAGTATTGTTCCCAACACTTATTTTCTCATCTCTCAATACTAAGAATACATATTGAATTTTTTTCTGCAAAATTCCATATGGATGCTCCCAAATCCTGTCTAATTTACCCATGTACCACACAAACATCACAGGTGCATAAAAAAAGTGAAAAAGGGTGAGAAACATGTATCTACCTAGACAGAGCTGATTAAGAAAAGCTGAGGTGTCCAGAACAGGCAGGGTGGAGAAGAATATTCCTTCACATTACACATGCAGTGTGTCTTTGGATCACAAAAACCTATTATTTCTGAATTTTATTAGAAATATATCCTTTAATAAAGTGCATTTCCTTCCTTTGTGCAATTTGAAAAAAACAGATTTTTTTCCCCTCAACAGATCAGCTTCAAAATTTTTTTTCACATTTTCCTAACATGTAATTATCATCTTCCAAAGACCCAAAAGTGCTGTCAATGTGACTGAAATCAGAATGTAAATATTTTATAAAGAGCTGTCAAATCTCAATTGGCAGAAAACAAAAAGGCCCTGAGTTGCTGTAATCCAACCACAAGGCTACATCATTTAATTGACAGATAAGACATTTTTCTAGTTTCCATTTTCCCATCAGCATTTTAATACATTAGCATGGCGTGCCACTCTGGATAGTCACTGTGACAATTTACTTGAAGATGGAATGAATTCTGAAATGCTCTTGGGGAGATGCCTAGCACAGTAACTGAATTCTGTTTCATGGAACATTTTTCACACTCAGTGTATTTGGAATGCCTGTTACTAACACGGACTGCATATTGGCATCCAGGGAATAATGACATGCCCATTAAAAAAGAAAATTAAGGCAAAAGGCTCTTAGCAGTTCAATATTTTATTATTTCAGTCTTTGGAGCCTTCACTCAACAAACATTTCTGATCGCCTATGTGCCAGGCTTAGCTAATAAATCTATGTAAGATCCAAAGGATTGCCCTCTGCCACCCATCATCACAGATCAAAAACGCTGCTAGGAAGAATACCCGAGGTGGTCCCTCCCGAAGATTTACTGCTGCTTCTCTGTGCATTGCTGTCTGTCCCTCTCTCCAGAAGGTTTGTTTTTCCGTTTCATCTTTACCTTTATTTTTTTCCCCTTCCTTCCTAAGCAATAGACTCATGGGAGACATCTATAAGCCCTGCTTAACTTCTTTTGGGATATCGGACCTATGGGATTTTCTGCCTCTACATTCATGCATTCGGTAAATATTTACGAAGCTTCTTGCAGGGAACAGGCATCCTTACAGGCGCCGTGGTTTTGGCAACGAAGAAACAGACAAGGCCCTGCCCTCACGGAGCTTAGATCATTCTATGGCAAGAGATAAAGAACAAACTGTAAACAAACGTGGCTAAATTCTTCATGTCTTGCCTAAATCCCTTAAGTTGGACGTGTAGGTATTTTTACCGCAAGGGGGTATTTTAGCATGCTTTACAAAAGAAATTTTCTAGTTTTTAGAAGGAATCCAATTTGGGTGCCCGGGCTAGTGCTCACTTCCATGGGGTGGTTAGGGAAGGCTTTAGCAGCTGAGATGTGAATGAGAAGGGCCCCGGGAAGCAGGCAAGAACACAAAGAAACACACTCACAGAATGGTAAAAAGGACAGACGCTGGAGCTGGGAGGCAAGGAGAAGAGTATGGGATGTGTAAGTCACGGTCGTGCATCGGAGTGTTGCCCTTGATGCAGGGGAAGGAGTTGAAGGGTTTTGAGCAGGTCTCAAGCAGAAGAGACGCAGACATGACGTGGGTTCCCTAGGCACGAGCTGTTGCACACGGAATGGATTTTGGTAAGGCAAGAATGGGAGCCAGACCATCGGGAAGCTCACGCAGTGGTCCAGGCAAAACAGAATGACTTGGGGTAGGGTCGTAACGGAAGACGCAAAAGGAAATGGAGAGATTCAGGATCTATTTGCAAGAAAGGAAAGGGACAGGAAAATCACCAAGAACGCATAGATTCAGAGGCCAAAAGGAAAGCTTGGCTTTAGCAGAGACAGCATGTCGCCGCATTCGCAAAGGAGATCCGACGAGGTAAGCTATTATTTTACACTAAGAGAAGATCGGAATATCTGACACCCTCAATTTACAAATAAAGAACAAAGGTCCTGAGAGGTGAGAAGGCATTTTTAAGCCTCAGTAGAGCTGGCTGTCACCTGTACTGCCCCTCTCATATTTTCCAGCCCAGAGACTCTTCCATTACCCAAGCATCTCCTTCCCTGTCCTTCCCTGGCTCAGCTCAGTACCTATTCAATATTGTGCACGACTTTCTTTCGAAAGGAGTTTCTTTATATAATTTCTTTCACCTGCATTTCCCCCCCTGAACCCAATAAGTATGAGTGAAGTAATAGAGACTGTTAGAAGGAGAATATTTAATATCAGGACTGTAGGTTAAAAGCTGAATTTTGGTGGCCATATTGAGACCATTAGTCCTGAACATTTATTTCAAAAAAAAAATTTTAAAAAGCAAAAACAACCCAACTCGGAAGTAATATGTTCTTCACCTGCTTTCATAGGCAATTCTAATTCATCTTGATTCCCCCCAATTAGATTTTTCCCTCTTCTTTTTTTTTTTTAATGTGGAAGAGTCTCAGTTCACTTAGTTTTTATAAATGGATAATCCAAAGGGAATTCTGTGTTATTGAAGAGCAAGCATTCAAAGGGTTTAGTGAGTCGGCAATGCCACTGACTAGCTAGCAGATGTGATCAGCAACAGCACAAGCTCCTAGCAGATACTGTCAGAATAAGCATCAAGGTAGCAGAGTCCAGGGAAGGGAATCTGACGAGTCCAGTTCAAACCTCGCCTTTGACACCTATGATCACAGGACACAGTTCTTAACATCTCCGTTTCCTCATCTGTACATGGGGATACTAACACCCTGACGGCACTCCTGTGAAGATTAAAGAGGCATATCTAGCACAACGCCCAGATCTGAATGCCTGTGAATCAGCTATGTCTGTATTCGGCTCTGAGTGTCAGGAGACCTAACTAATCAGGGTCATGCCGCAGGAGAGCTGATGGTAGGCTCACGAGAGCACAAGAACGTCATCAAGGAGTCAAGCTCATTTACCTTCCCGCTCCAACATCTCTGGCTGTGGTGTGGCTTGCTGCCTTGGAAGAGACTGCCTATCCCAGGGCTAGCTGGTTCTTAGAGAGAGCAAAGGGCGTGGCCCAGAGCCCACCTTTCATATGTAAACCAAGCAATCCAGGATCCACAGTCCCAATTCTCCTCTAACTCACACCCCAAGACAGGATTTCCTGAGCTCTAAGTCACCCAGCACCTGGGACCAGGCGGCCAGAGCCCACCCCAACAACCCAGAGCCCACCTACACTCTTCCAACTGGCCAATCCTCAACCGTTTGCCCCGCCCTGCACAGCTAGTCCCGCAGACAATCCTGGTAAAGACTTTGACTTAGACTTTGTCCTTTCTCTTCTGTCTCCAGACCAAACCTGGTGCTTCCTCAGATGGCCCTGGAGGCAAGGAGTGGCCCTTCTTTCAGGATATGTGAGTAATAAATTCTTTCAATGGTATTGACTGTCATCACTCAGTCACCTTGATAAGTTAAAATCCGTGGCTCCAAATTTTAGAACAGCTTTCCAGGTAGGAAGATGGAGTAATAACAAGGAAAATGTTCCCAAAGATATTCTGCTCTTTTATTTCAGGAAGGGAAAAAATTCAGGAAGGGAAGCCCCCCCACCCCCAGTGTTCACCATCTAGAGTTCATTAGCCAGAACTGGGTTATGTGGCCTCAATAAAGGGATCAGGGAAGGCAAAGATTTTTAAACTAGGCATTTCACTGTCCTTAAAAACAACAGAATTATTATTATTATTATTATTTGGAAGGGAAAAGAGTTATTAGGTAGGCTAGTAGCACTGTCTGCTGAATTTATTAACAATGTTTAAAGGAGATTAAACTTTTTCGCATCTCTCTTTATATTCACTATCAGATTTTGTACAGCATTTTTGGATAAGATGATGTAAATCAAGGGATGATATTTAAGCTTTTACGAATTAGACAAGCTAGAAGATTCTATATATGCTAAAAATTAAAACATTTTGCATTAATTTCCAATAACCCCATGTTGCTACAATTAAGATACAAATGAGTCTTTGAAATAAAATGACTTATTTCCTATTTTAACAAGCATGCTTTCATTGTAATTTTGAATATGATCAGCAAATAAGTAAAAAAAAGTATCTTTACTAAGACACAAAAATCAAGCACTACTGTAGAGCTATGTTAAGATGCACAGAAAGTAATCAGAAATCATGTTGAAAAACACCAACTTAGAAATTCCTATTCCTCATTAACCTGTTCCACCGATCAAGCCATAAGTCCTTTTATTAAAGCAAAGAATTCAACCCCCAAAGGAGATCTTACCTTATAGTACCTTAGTGGAAATTCTGGATGTCATTTATTTGGCCTCTGATCAGAACACAGGTGCTAGAAGAGAATTAAGAAAATGGGGTTAACATACAACCCTAGGAAGGGAAAAGTCAGTAGGTTACACAAAAGGATTTGAGGAAATGTCAGAAAATTACAGAATTTTCTAGTGAAAGTGATCTCATAGATCAGGGTGCCTAACCATCTCATATAACAGATGAGGATACACGTGGTCAGAGAGTGAAGGTCCCTGTCATTGGCAGAAGAAACGCATCTATTGACTTTCTATGAAAGGTTCTTTGTATATAGTTCTACTCCTCACACCCACCAAAGCTCCGGTCACAGTGAAAGGACATAAAACAAGAAGAGATAACAGTAGAAGTTGCCCGTTCCTTCATTTCATATGTTAGTGATGGTATCCTTGTTTTTTCAGCCAGTGGGTTATTACTATCTACTGCCCTTAGAAGCTCGGGTCTGGTACCTTCTCCAGATGCTATGGACACACACACACACACACACACACACACACACACACACACACACACACACACTCACACATGGCCAGATCTGCTTAGCCCACTTCTTACACAGAGTTAGAGTCAAATCTTAAAGAAGATCCCCCAACCCCATTTCGGACACTGGCATTCACATTTTTAGAGTGTACAGAGTCTGAGATTTAGGCCAGAACCTTAGGAAAGCTTTTAGAAGGTTGACTAAAGGAAGAAAAAGAGGCACCAAGTTCCATGAGCAGAGAACGTCCATGAGCAAGGATGTCACTGGGGACGCAAAGTCAAGAGGGACTAATAAGGGCAATGGGAGAACTTGTTCGGGATGGGGACTGACAAGATGTTGAGATGTTGCTGGGTTTTTAAAAGAAGGACCTTGTAGTTTCTTGGGGGGGGTGAAGGTGAGGTCAGACCATAGGAAGGAAGAGGCTGTGAGGTGAGAGGTTGAGGGTTCCCAGGGTGTGTGTGACAAGAGGGGCTCAGGGCAGCCTCTGAGAGTGGGGTCTACAAGATAAGCCTAGAGATGGAAAGAAACGTTTCATTCATGATCAGAAACAGATTTGTGTTTTGCATGTCTCTCTTTTTTAAAGTATCCATCTACAAAGGATTGGGAAAAAGGGAAAGAAAGAGAAGTCACTGGTCCTGCATCAGTTTGAGAAGCTTTGTCCTATAGAGAACATCCTTTTCTAGATACCAGCATCTCCTCAGGAGATAACATACGAGCAACTGAAACATCAAGAGAATATGCGGCAATATTGACATTCCTGTTCTTATTAGAGGAAGTGGTGGGAAAGTCACCAAATAACACACTTCAGTGGGAGGATACAGACATTTTGGTCTCTGGTCTCTAACACGCAGAGGTTTTCAGCCATGTGGGGCATGCCAGTAAGCCTAGACTTCATCTTTCGCCGTTGATCCCTTCTAGAATCTAACAAGTCCAAGGGCGAGTGAATCCCACAGAGGCACGTCACTCCTCTTACTGTAACCTACTAAGTGTCCTGCACATAGAGTTGCTCAATAAGTATTTGTTATATGGATTTTATCATTAAAATTGACCATTATCCAGAACACATCTACCTAATTTACAAGGAGAAGTCCCAACATGCCTACATAGTGGGATTCAGATCATTTTAATAAGTAAATACATATCTCTCAATAAAATAAAATGAAGCCACACAAGTAATGATAAACACTACTCAGTCATTAAAGTGTCTGCTAATAAAAATATCTCATTCACTAAATGAACTGGAGAACAACTGAGATTGAATACCTTGAAGTATTTCTAAGTTTCTCTAACGTTAGACTTGGGAAAGCATTTATTTTGAAAAGCAATGAGAGAACTGGCTTTCATCCTAACTTCAAATGACTTCTATTGCAAATTAACTGCACATGACATTCATTTAGGGGTGAGCTTCAAATCTCTGAGTATAGATGACAGGCTCTACCAAATCCCAGCAAACACGGTTCAAAGGGTTATATAATGAAAATATGATTGGCGATTCCAGAGCTTGTTGTCATAATCCTGCAGTTAGCCAAATCAAGAGGAACACGAAGCTTGAGACAGAATAATAACTAGGGAGGGGCGGATAAGACACCTCATTCAATAGGCCAACACAATATTACTTTAAGGATGTATATAGAGAAAGTAGGTGTTTTTGTTAATGTCTTTAAATAGTTTCTTTCTGTACGTCATTGGGTACTTACAGACGTAATGAAGTGGCAATGAGGTGACAGGTCTGGACTTTTAGTATAACCATCTGAGCGGTCCCATTTCCTTCAGTCTTTTCCAAAAAGTCATTATTTGCCTACTTTTTAATTATTGTGAGCATGCATATTGCTCTTATCTCCTGGAAGACACAGACCACTTGAGCAGATGTTTTGCAATCCAAGTGAAGGATAACTCAATCCACAGCCATCTGATTTAGACAGCACCATACCTGCTCACAGCTCCGAAATAAATAAGTTTAATTAGCTAATTTAATTTCTTGCATTCAGCTGAAATCAGATCCCAGCCTCTTAAGACACAGAATATTCCTTTTTAATTTCACAATATAGCTTTAGTTTTTAACTTGCCTTATCTGAAAACCAAAATAACAAGTGTTTTGACAAAAGTTGTGCCTGACAGCCTGTTTTATGGGAATAGGATAAATATGGTTCTAAAAATGTATATATTATCCTAAGTCTGGTTTGCATTAAGTTCTTATTTAAAAGCGGGATTCACTAAGTATCTGTGCTCACTCAGATGTTGTGTTATATGCTAACTCGTTCCCTCCAAGTCCATTTTCTCATTTTTCAAGCCATCCCATACAGAAAGGAAAGAGAGAGGTAATTTTTTTTTAAAAGATTTTTTAAAAAGATTTGTCTACCTGAGAGAGAGAGCGAGGGAGCACGTGAGTGGGGCTAGAGGCAGAGGGAGAGAATCTTCAAGCCAACTCCCCACTGAGCATGAAGCCCACGCAGAGCTCAATCCCACAACGCACAAGATCACAACTTGAGCTGAACCCGAGTCAGACACTTAACCGACTGAGTCACCCAGAGATAATTAAAACATGAAATTGTTCTTATGAATGAAATTATGTATTCCTCTGCTATCATCCCCAATTTGCAGATGAGGCTCAGGAATCAAGTTAACTCTCTCAGAGTTGTCCGGTGAGTGATGCGTAAAGCTGCTGGCCAGGCTTGGACCCTATCCATTTCCAATCGCACTGCAAGCCCTTTGTATAAACCCACTCATGTTATCATCACAGCCCTATCTGTTGTTGTCCACGTTTCATAGATAAAGAAACAGCTCTGTGTTCGCTCTGTGGTAGGGGAACAACAGCTCTATGGGGATCCTTGAGACAAAATTTGGTGCTGCTTCATCTTTTCCCATTCACCCTTCCCCTTCTCTGTCCATTCCTTCTTATTTTACTTCATCCAAGACATAAAATAAACACAACTCCTGGTTTGAATGGGCCGAGGTACAATAGGTCCAGCAGTATCTACATTTTTGAGACGTTGCTTTGCCTGTTTTGATAGGCAACAGACCGTGGTCAGAACAGCACAGGGAGAGTTCTTAGTGGACACTGAGCGCTCTACCATAGACAGGCTCTATCCAGGTATCCCTGAGAACGTAACACTCTGGAGGGGAAGTGACAGTAATCGGGAATGCCATTCTTCAGGAGTTTGCTGTCTAGGAATTCTACCACACTGCGGTGTCTAAGGAGCCACTGAGAAATCAGGATGATGTCCAGTAGGCCAGGGTGACAGAGAACACAATTTCAGAAGTCTTCAAGACAGGTTCCATACTTTTCATCAGGATCGTGGCAGACTGAGTGGCTCCAATGAGCTGACAAGACCTCGGCCAGCATCTGGGAACATGGGCAAGTTTAATAATCTGGAGTGAGTGCACTGGTTAAGAGTGAAGCAGATCACTGGGTAGGGGTGGAGGGCATCTATTTTAAATAAAAACGAGGAGAGCAAACAGGGATTTGAGGAAGACGAACTGTAAATGCTGTCTCACAAAGACCCCCCCTAGACCTCTCGGAGGTTACACGATTCCCAGAAACCGCCAAGTAGAGGGGATGAATGTGCTTATTCACTGTACAGCAACTGGGCAGGGCTGGGTCTTATTGGCTGGCAGTTTTCAATTTTTAGAGAGCCGGGAGCCTGAGGTCAGCAAGAGTCGCTACTGAGATTCTTATAAAAGTCTCATTACACCAGGAGTTCTGGAAATTCGAGGCAGTATCAATAGACAATTAAATGAAGAGAAAATTATTGCTCTCCATTTCAATTTTAGCAGAAAACGGGAATGGGAGAAGAAAACTGTACCCTATCCGTGGAAAAGGACCACTTCTCAATCCAATTTCCACAAACCTAATCTCATAGTGTGGAGATAAAAGTTGGAGGCTAGATTCGACCAGATGTAGAAAGCAGTGTGAAGAGTGTTATCCAAAGTTTGTAATTTCACATTTCTCTGTACACAGAAAAGTAACAAAAAGGAGCTTCTCTAATAATATTAACACTGTTGGCTGACTCTGTAAGTAGATGTGATTCTTGTGTGCCTTAATTTTTTCTTATAAATTAGAAGGAAAAGTCTTTACTATCAACTACCTAGTCTTTCTACAGGGCCAGTTAAATAATAGAAACTGATGTTTACTAGAATTTAACACATGTAACCAGTTCTTTCAGCATTAGCTATTTTAAAAAGCAAAAGAAAAACTTCTAAAAAGGCATAGTTTTAAATGTCACTTTTGAGAAGGATGTATGTACGTATTTCTCGTACTATGTTAAATATAAAGACGTTTTAACAGTTTAATGAAATAATTCATGGCCTTCTAAAATCAGACTCTATAGATTATGCCTGCTGGCTGGAGTAGGCAGTTAAATGTCAATTCAGTTTGTTTCTTTTACTAAAAGACACAAGAAAAACTTAGAAGGGAGAAGCTTAGCATAACATAAAATGTACACAAAGTTAGTATCCCATAGTATCCTATGTTACCCTATCCTATTCACAGACTGAATTTTGTCCCCCTCAAATTCGTATGTTGAAAGCCTTAAGCCCCCCCAATGTGACTATATTTGGGGATGGAGCCTTTAAAGAGGTAACAAGGGTTCAATAAGAGCATAAAGGGGGAGCCCTAATCCCAGGGGACTGGTGTCCTGCTAAGAGGAGGAAGAGGAGTACCTGGGTAGCTCCGTAGGTTGAGTGTCTGACTCTTGATTTCTGCTCAGGTCAGGATCTCAGGGTTGTGAGATCAAGCCCCGTGTGGAGCCTGCTCGGGGTTCTTTCTCTCTCTCTCCCTCTGCCCATCCTGCCGGGCAGAACTTCACCTGTAGCTTTTGGCTTTCCTTTTTCTTTAAAATCATCAAATTCTAGAACACTGAAGGTAAAAAGAATTAAAGACCAACTTAGCCCAAATCTTACCATTTCTGAATTTTGTCTTTCGGTTAGCAGTGGTGGATTTAAGATGAAATTTGAACTTTAAGTAGCGTATGTATGATGCTAAAACAGAAATATCCTTGTTTGCTAGCATCTTGCAGTATAAGGATAAAAAAGAAGACTTGACACCTCAGTTCCTTTCATAACATAATTAATTTGAAGGCAATGCATAGCCATGAATATTATGTGGGGCCTGTATCTGAATTAAAGATCAAAAGGGTCATTTATCGCATGTGATTCATCATATTTCTAAAACTGGTGAGGTAGGTTGGTCAAAGATAATAATAAAAAAAAAGTAATCTGTGGGAATGAGGTGGGATGGAAAAGGAGCCATGGGTTGATACATTTTCACTTTTCCTTTTATACAGAAAAACTATTATTTTCCACCTTTTTATCCCCATTGGATATGGAGGTATTTATGAGTTGATATATGCATTTATGAGTAAGCCTAGGAGACTAACTTATCTATAATTCCAAGGAGTCTATGGAAACAGAGAGGAAAGAATAAAGTGGGGGCGGGAGGTTGCTTTGTTCACCCAGGTCCACCATTAACTTTTGTTCTGGAGCCTGAATTCCAGGCAACCTAATGATTTAGAAATGGAGTTAAATGGCCATTTGTGCATAATAATACATAATAAAATATTTTCTATTTTTTTAGCTATAAAGTAATAAAGCTCACTTAAACCAAACCATACCTAGTTATAGAAGGAGAAAAAAAAAATCAATGATTTCTGTCTTTCCTTCATTCTCACGCCCAAATTCAGTTCCCCGTGAATTTAAAGGTTTGGTGTTTATTGTTCCCTATGTTTTGTTTTATCATTCAACATACCCATTTCCTTTACTGTTTCCCTACCTTTCATATTATTATGTATATGCTTTTCTCAGGAAACAGTACAACACATATTCCTCATCAATCCATATGGATCTAACTCACGCTTTGTAAGAAAGAGCTGATTGAACCCACTCAGCATGAAGTGCCAAAATTTATTCAAACCTTTTACTGTGCATGAGATTATGATTGCTTCCTTTTTTTCCTATTAGAAACAATTTAGCAATAACCAATCTTGTGTATATGTATGTTCACTTTGTGGTTATATATTCCAAAAGTTATAATTTATGGGTTAAAGGGTCTTCGTACTTTATAGTTAAGCCTGTTACTTATCAAAAAGGTTGTAGCAATTTTGTTTCCCACTTTCCATAATTGTGTATTATCTCTGTCTTTCTATCTATTAATCAATCAATCTATCTTATTTTTTGGCAAGAAAATCAGTGTTCCCAGCGTTATCTTTTTATTATCTGGTGGGCCCCAGTGTGTACTAGGAGCACACTGTGAAGAATCTTTGGCCAATGTTCCAGTGTCCTGGCATAAGAGGGAGATAATCATTGGAAAACACATCTTAGGAAAAACAACAGTAACTACTATTCAGAGAATGAATGTGTAAAGGTATTCTATTGAGTGAAAACTCCATTCAGGAAGTTGCTCTACTTGGGAAAGTACATTCTGACTTAAAAGGCGCTGCTATTATTTTCTCCATAAAACTATGATTTTAAAAATGTCTAACCCACCAAATGGTTTCCTGTACTCTTTAATAAAAAGTTCAAAAGAAAATCTGTAACAAAGGGAAAGGTCCAGTCTTGAAGTTCCTTAATTTTATAAACAATATTATATCTTTAAAATACTACCCTTCAGCCAGAAATGGCTCAGTTCACAGGCTTGGAAATGTTAATCACCCTTTTCTTCAGGTAACCTTTCCGCAGTCCCCACTCAGGTGGCTGGTAATTATAGTCCTTTAAATCTCAGTCTTTCTCTCTGTCCCTGAAGTTAAGTCATAATACGACTGTGAAAGCCAAAAAGGAGTATTTCTTATTTTTGGTCAAACCAATATTACAAAGCCTGATCAAATAACAATGTTTCCAGGGATGACTTTTAAGGGGGAAAAATATGCCTGGAGTCGAGATTCTTATAAAGGATATTCTTCCGGGGGCTTCCATCAGGCATCTGAGAAACACCTTACAGGACCACTAGTGAATGTGGAGCCCAAGATCTCTTCTTGGCAGTGGGACGGCCAAGTTCATCCACTACACTTTGGAACTGATTTGGTGATGAAGAATTAGTAATGACGCTAGTTTAATTTAAAACACCTAGGCAGATACACTCTTAAAAAAATAATGAAAGTAGATTTTTCTCTATGCCTAGGGTTTGCTTGTTTGGAGAATAATTTTTTTCCTTTTTTTTTTTTTTCTTCTTCACTCTTCCTTTCAGTACTCAGGAAACTTCCATGTTCTTGAGCCATAGCTGAGTCTGGACTTTGGGCAGTCACTTGATTCAGTGTCTTGATTTTCTCATCCGCAGCCATCAGAGAAATGATAAAATAACTTGTACAAAAAAGATAGGAAACACTACATCTAAATGATAACATGGCTGTCTTTGGAATGATGGGGATTTGTGTGTTTTTTTTATTCTATCTAACATTCCTGTTTTCAACTATTTTTTAATATAAGCAGATATTACATTCTGATAGCCAAGTCATCTGAAACAAATCCCCTACAATATGAAAGCTGAGCTCGTCTCCAAGTCAGACAGGAGCCCCCAAGCCTGACACCTTCTCTGTGCTTCCTCTCTCCCCCCACTCCTGCTCTGGGTTGCTGGCTTCATCTGTGGCTACCATGTTCCCTGTAATTAAAAGTTAGCCCTACTTTCTATTCATGTAGCTAGCTCTTTCACAGGATTGTAGGTAAGGAATGTGCGCCCCAAATGTTCCTTAAGTCCACACTGCTTTCACGGTAGACATACAGCTAAGACCAGAGGAAGTAACGAAGTCATGCCTGGCAAATTCTTAATGGCAGGCACTTCTCAGAGTACATTACAGCCAAGCCAGATTCCTCAGGAATATAGTTGATCAAGGGGTGCCTGGGTGGCTCAGTTGGTTAAGCGACTGCCTTCGGCTCAGGTCATTATCCCAGGGTCCTGGGATCGAGCCCCGCATTGGGCTCCCTGCTCCGCGGGAAGCCTGCTTCTCCCTCTCCCACTCCCCCTGCTTGTGTTCCCTCTCTTGCTGTCTCTCTCTCTCTCTCTGTCAATTAAATAAATAAAATCTTAAAAAAAAAGGAATATAGTTGATCAAACAGACAAATAAACAAAAGCAAAGAAACTTAAGAACTGCAGGCAGAGTCAGATTTATAAATGCTTCTATAGGATACAAGATAAGCAGAATACTTAGAGACACTGTCACGAAACAATAATAGTGCAGGGACATAAAAAGGACTATCACACACTATTCAAATCCAGACACAAAAGGAATCTCTAGTGGACCAATAAATACATCGGTCATCTCAACTACAGATTGTTATCCATTGTGTGCGTGTGTGTGTGTGTGTGTGTGTGTGTATGTGTGTGTTTGCACAAGCGTGTGGCAAGCAAAGGAAATTACTATTAGAACTCTGTATCATTAACAGTGCACTGTATATAGTATGCATATACAAATATAGACATTTTAACACCATATTGGAGATTCAAAATTTTTGGCACAGAACTGTCAACTATATAAAAATTAACTCTTGCTGGCATTGTCGTAGTGAGCCACCTTAACTGTGTGGATTCTGATAGATGACCAAGAGGATAGTGTTTAGAGTAGACAAAAATCAAGCAATCAGAAAACTCCTCACAGGTGTTTACAACATTTTCTAGACTGCACCCGTTGTCCAAGGAGCTCCACAATATTCAAAAAAGAGATTTGGTGCTCAAATAAATTTGGGGATTACTGGGTTAAATACTATGTTACCATTATCTTTAGAGTGGGATCATTCAGAAATTAAAAGAGATACACATTATGAATTTCATAAAGGCAGATGCATTCTGATGCTTGCTTTTCCAATTTTTTTTGGCCACATTGAGTTTCTCTTAAGAGAACTAGAGTAAATGCTGCATTGTACAGCTCAGTTTTTTTCTACTTCAGTACAGAAAAAAAGATCTATTTCTTTCCTAGCTTAACTTGAAAATGAATTTGCTCTTGAGTCTGGATTAGTATTTTCCCCAAGTTCACAGAATCTATAACGTCATGAAAAATAAATTTGTCTTTCTGAAAAGAAAATACGGCATGCTGTGTTGCACAACAAAAACTCATTGATTTGGGATAGAAAAAAAAAATGCAATAACAATTTCCAAAATACGTATTTTCAAATACCACATTTTGTAATGTAATCGTGATATTCTAGGATACACTCTTGAATATCTAATGAGCTCCTGAAACTGTATTTAGCTAAAATTTCAGCCTCTTAAATATTTGGAAAGGTCAATTTTGATGTGATGAATTACAATTTTGGCAATTCCTATTGTACAGCAGTTCTTGGGAAATACAATGCTGTTGGTGGTGGAAACAACATATTTAATCAGTTCCCCTGGAGTTTTCTTGTTAACTATCAGAAAATGCTCAAATGTTCTGAGTTAATGTAGCTTTTTCCTGCGATTAAACAATATCCTCAGTAGGTAAAATGGTTAACACATACTGCCTTCTGATAACCAAGGCTATCCCTTTCTAAATCTGAAGTCTGAAGGATCCCTGGAGCTGAGAGGCTAGAGGACTAAGGGAATTCTTTAATTACAAAGGAGTGTCATTTCCTCATTTTGCGAGAGCCCCAGGGCGGGGCCGTGGGAGGAGCTTCCTCCTGATTGATGGCTGGTTACATGAAGGCATTTGTATCTTCCCTTAGAGAAGTCCATCTGGACGTCTGGATTTCATAGAAACGGTTTCATTCTAGTAACACCCATTTAATTGAGATCACCTCCCCCGCCCTCCAAAACATTGGCAAGATGGGGGAACAAGAAAACAACTAGACTCTAATAAAATTGTCATTTAAAAAAAAAGGGAATTATTACTTAAGAAAGAGTCAGCCAACACTGTATGTTAACTACACTGGAATTAAAATAATAATTTAAAAAATAAGACAAAAAATAAATATTCAAATAATTAATAACTCTTGAAAAAAATGTATAGACTTTTCCCATATTATAGAGACTAGACAGAAGTGAATACTTTTCAAACAAATTGAAGGGTATTTTTATTTGAATCTAATACCTTTGTATTCCATTTTGCTTTTTAAAATTCCATTAACCCTACTGTATCTGAGATTTTCATCACTTTGAAAAAGAATATCTGAATTTTTGCCAATTAAATACTCAATTAGAGATTCAAAAATATTCTACATAAAATATTTTTATAGTCCATGAAATCATTTCCACCTTTGCATAAATTAAAGCACAATTTTCTTTCAACCACATGGGGCATCAGTTATCCTGGGAAAAGAGAAGTTTTGTTAGGTGAAGTAAGAGCTGGATGTTTTAACCACCTAGAAGTTAACAGGAAACACTGGGGATCTGAGTTACAGCGAAGGAAAAGACATTTGAACTTGGGTTCAGGATTTATTTTTCCCAAGCCTGCTGTGAGCCTATTCTGTGCATAAGCATTAAAATCATAACAATTATTTCCATGGCTTCCTAGTGTGATCTGACAACGATTCTCCCACATACATAAAGTGATGAATCCTTAAACTCAAGATTTTTATTTGAAATTTCACAATATATGCAACATAGTTCTCTTGTATCTTTTGGTTGTTTATCCTAATAATAATACCCAATTGATGTTTTGATTTGCTTAGTTGTAAACAAATCAGTAGGACTGCAAATATTTTTCAAGTAAGTAGAAACTTGGTCTTTAAGAAAGCACTGGCCAGATACAGAGCTACCTGACCTACCTTACCCTTCTTTTTCTATTAAATGAGATACCGCACCCTTCCTGATTATTGCTGTCATGACTTTACTTTTCTGATTAATGATTAGAGTTACTAATGTGGGGAGAGTGGGTCCGTATGCCTGTGTGCTTGTCACAGAAAAAGAGTAATAGAGAGTAAGAAACACACACAAGCAGAAAGACTGACCGGGGGAGACACACAGACAGATGTACACATACACAAAGAGAGCCATGTGCTTTTCTTCACCTATGGTCCCTTTATTTTCATTTCTCTTTACCTGCAGATCCTTCATCAAAGAACATTACTCATTTTGAGGCCTGCAACTCCCTAGGCTTCAACTTCTGGTGTGTGTGCATGAGGCTGACGCTGAATAGCACTGTAGTATGTGGTACTTGAGATTGGGAGATTTTTAGAATATATAATTTGTGTGATCCTTATTTCTCCAAAACTACAAACCCTATATTTAAATATGCATTAAAAATATATGTTGTTTTAACAGGACGCCTGGGTGGATCAGTCGGTTAAGCGTCCGCCTTAGGCTCAGGTCATGATCGAGTCCCGCATTGGGCTCCCTGCTCGGCGGGATACCTGCTTCTCCCTCTGCCTGCCACTCCCCCTACTGGTGCTTGCTCTCTCTCTCTCTCTCTCTCTCTCTCTCTCTCTCTCTGACAAATAAAATCTTTATAAAAAAATATGTTGTTTTCATTCTATTTTTTAGAAAAATAAAAGCACTCTGTTGCTCTGAAGTGGCTTGTTCTGCTCCAAGTCACTAGCGCTTCCTTAGAGATAATCTGTAACGTGACTGAAAGAATGACGGTGCATTTAGCCTTTGCTTGTTGCCCACAGTAAGTGCAATTTGCACCTGGCTTGGCAAGAGCTTGTGCTTGATGAACTATCACATCAGCTCTTCACTGCCTGCTACAGGTCTTTCCAAGAGCACTGGGGGAGGCCACCTGGAAGAATCACCTCTGCCTATTTTGTGCTAGGGGGCATTCTCCTAATCTTGAGGTCATGATGGGAAAAGAAAATTAGCATACACATACAGCTTCTGATGTATTCCTAACAGTCTTCAGGAACGACCTCTAATTCTCACGGAAACTCGATGGCAAGGGAGCTATTACTATCTTCCATGTACCTGAGAAGGGAAAGGTAAGGTCCGGAAGGGTAACTTCCTCAAGATGACACAGGTAGTGGGTGGCAGTGGTGGAGTCTGAATCTGGACTGTCCAGCTCCATAACGGGGGCTCTTAGCCACCATGCTATTCCACACCATTGCTCGGGGAGTTAATCCCACCTGACATCACAGGGAAACATTCAGTGGGGACGAAGTTCCATGGTGGATCCAGAGGTTTAATGTGAGACAATGGGCGGCATTTCTTCAGGTGTATTCTGCAGGGAATGGGGGGGGGGGGAAGATGGAGATGGGGAAAAAAAAACTAGAAATGAGACTGTTTCTGAATGATACCCTGTATAGACAGACATTTCTGTGTGTAATGAAGAGTGGGGTTGGCAGGCAGTGAAGAATAGGCCGGTTTCTGTTTATCTGTGGGTTTGATTGCTTTTTTCTTATCTGTCTGAGGAAGAGGGCATGCAATTTATAGAAGAGGGAAAAACATATTTTCTGATTTAAGGAAGAGTTTTAAATGCAACACTCAGGAAAAGCTAATACCCTTTGATTTATCAGAAGTGGCAATTCAATACACAAAGATGCACCCTACAGCTATATGTCAATTAATAAAATCACCTCAAAAAATTTAAGCAAAAACTGCTAAATGATATGTGGTATTATGTCTCATGAGATATTATTCCAAACAAGCTCTTGTGACATATTATTAAAATAAAAATTAAAAATCTGGTACATGTCTTCTAAGAGTCTGCCTTAAAAGAAGGTCAGAGCAGCAGGAATTGCAACTGTTCCTCTGATATAACAAAATACTCACATTTATGATAAAAAAAAAGACTCAGTGTTTCCATCTCTGAATATCTTTAAGCAGAGTTTATTGCTAGATTCATGAGGACGTGGTAAAGGAAAAGAACCAATTTGGAAACCTACGAGAGCAATCCTAGCTCCACGACCCAGTGGGTAAGTTATTTTATGAATGAGTCTATGTGTATAAACTCAAATCCATAAATTAGAATTTTATAACTCGTACTTAGAATTCTTAAAATCTGTGATAATTTTCTCTTCATTTTTCATCAACATCAATATCACACACTTCTTAATTATAACCCACTGAAAATACATTTTAGGTAGACTTGCCTGAATTTGCCATGTTATGAAAGTTTGTCTACAGAAATAAATTTTCTTTTAGATGCAAAAAATGTCACTTAAAAAGTATGGATTTAGGGATGCCTGGCTGGCTCAGTAGGCAGAGCACACAACTCTTGATCTTGGGATTGTGAGTTTAAGTCCCATATTAGGCGTAGAGATTACTTTAAAAAAATAAAGTTTGGATTTAGCCAACGCTTAATGAATTGTCAACTTATATGATATTATACTATTTAAATTGTCTGTTTATACTATTTACATGTTGTAAAAATTAGCCTATGAGTGCATGACACTAATCAATGGATAAGAGCTTGGTTTAGAATTTATAGATTTTTCCAGTAAGCTTACCTTTCTTTTTTTTTTTTTAAAGATTTTATTTATTTATTTGACAGAGAGAAACAAAGTGAGAGAAGGAACACAAGCAGGGGGAGTGGGAGAGGGAGAAGCAGGCTTCCTGCTGAGCAGGGAGCCCCATGAGGGGCTCGACTCCAGGACCCTGGGATCGATCATGACCTGAGCCAAAGGCAGACGCTTAACCATCTGAGACACCCAGGCGCCCCTTACCTTCGTTTTCTTTTCTCTTATACATTTTGACATTTTCATTACTTAGAAAGGGAAATAAAGTTAGCACTCAAATTTGTTTATCTTATTTATGTAAAGGTTAATTTGGTGACAGAAAAATCATTAACGTCCATAGTTTTTCTGAAAAGAAAATTCCTAAGCATTTAACAGAAGTAGAGAGTGGGCACACTGGAGCCGGACAGCTTAGATGTGAATCCTAACTAACTCTGCCACCTACTCATTCGTGACTTTGGACAAATGTCTTTCCTTTCTGTGACTCAGTTTTCTCATTTCTAAATGGGATCACAATATTACACTCATGCTGTAGTGAGCACCAAATTATTTAATGCATTTAAAGTCCTTAGAATGGCTTAATAATGCCTGGTAGGGAAAAGAGCTATTCACTTTTAGCTATTACGGTATCTATATGAAGTTATAAGGTTTTATAAATCTATTATGAATCAGGAACAGCATTAGACAGAACTTGATAATTATGACATGAGAAATGGGACAGCAATACACCATTTAATAAGACATTATAATCTAATATATACAAGACATAAGCATTAAAAAATAAGAGGCATAAATAATGATAGTACAGTTCTTTTCTTAAAAAATGGTTTATTTATTTTATTTGAGAGAGAGCATGTGTGCGAGTTGGTGGGGAGGAGCAGAGGGAGAGAATCCTTAAGCCGACTCCCCGCTTAGCATGGAGCACCCAACGGAGTGCAATCTCATGACCCATGAGATCACAACCCGTGAGATCACGAACTGAGCTGAAACCAAGAGTCGGGTGTTTATCCGACTGAGCCCCCCCAGGCCCCCCAAAGATAGAACAGTTCTTGAAGCATGAAGAGTAACATTAGAGATGACTCACACTTTGGACCATTCTTCTAACATCAATTTTAAAAGTTATAGAAATTTAGTTTGATGAATTTATGGATAAAAGTTGATTTTAACAGCATCAAATTAGCTGCAAGTTTGAGTTTACAGAACTATACCTGAAATACATGAAGAACTTTTAACACTCAATAATAGACTGAACAACCCCCAAGAGAAAATATGAACAAAAGATTTTAACAGACACTTCAGTAAAGAATATATACAAATGGTAAATAGGCAACATGAAAAGATGCCCAAGATCATTAGCTATTAGGGAAATGCAAATAAAAACAAGTATCATCACACATCTGCTAGAACTACTAAAATGTAAAACCCTGACCATAGTAAACTTTAGCAAAAATGTAGAGCAACTGGAACTCTCATTTGCTGCTGGGAATGTAAAATCTATAACCACCTTGAAAACCGGTTTGACAGTTTCCTGAAAAGTTAAACATACATCTACCCAGACATTTTGCTCCTGGGTATTTCCCTAAGAGAAATGAAAACTTGTTCCATGCAAAAATATGTACAGAAATGTTCACAGCAGAATTTTCTTAAGAGTTCAATGCTGCAAACAAGCCAAAGGTCTACTAAGAGGTGAATGGATAAACAAATAGTAGAATATCGACATCATGGAATACTCATAAGCAACAAAAAAGAAGAAACTACTCATGCACATAAAAGTATGCATAAATCTTAAAATAATTAAGCTGAGTGAAAGAAGCTAGATCAAAACAGAGTACCTGTTATATGATCCCATTTCTACGAAATTCTAGAAAATGCAAACTAATCTATACTGCCAGAAAACACATCAGTGGTTGCCTGGTGACAGGGAATGAAGGGTGGACAGGGAAGGGAGAGATTGCAAAGAATTACAACATTACAAAACATTACAAAGTGACAAACATCCTCTTTATCTTGTTTTTGTCCATGGTTTCACAAATGTACACAGTATGTCAAAACTTCACAGTGGATGCTTTAAATGTATGCAATTAATAGATATCAATTATACTTTAAAGATTTTATTTATTTGACAGAGAGAGCACAAGCAGAGGGAGAGGAGAAGCAGGCTCCCCACTGAGCAGGGAGCCCGATGTGGGGCTCGATCCCAGGACCCTGGGATCATGACCTGAGCCAAAGGCAGCTTCTTAACCCACTGAGCCACCCAGGCATCCCTCAGTTATACTTTAATAAAGCTGGAAAAATAATAAATCAACTGTATGTTTCAATTTATTGTATTTTTCAATGCTCTGCAATTTATGCAAATAGACAATAAAGCAACAGTGTTGGCTCTGCAAGGAAAATGATTTTGCATTGAATTGCTATATATATATAGTATGCCAAATCTATTTGTGAAGTTAAAAATCTTCTTTAAGCAAACATTATGCCTAAGAGTTTTATATTCAAAACCTTTGTCCTGGTGAAGATTGATACATTTTACCCACAACTGAGTTATGGAACTGATAAACTTTGACTTTCATTAATGTTTCTGCCTGTGTGCCCCTGGTGAGCAGTGCCATTGTCACTATGCACAATTGCAAGGTGGTGTTCAAAAGCAGCAAATGAACTAACTGGTCCATATTCTAAACCTCAGAATTATCGAAGTTTATTGTTTTATGGTTTGGCAAGGGAGCTCTGGCACTTTCTTGCATGTGAAAGTATCTATGTTGGTTATTTTAGAGCATATAGAACAATTAAAACAGATGGAAGTATTTAGGAGGAAATATCCTTGCCAGCAAGAATTTTGTCAGAGCTGCTCTTTTCAGAAACTCTAAATTATTAAAACCCACGAAAGTTTATTTAGACAATAAGTATGTGGGGAACATTTTCAAAAGCAACTTTTGAACAAAAGGAGCCTGTGCGTTAAGTGCATAAAGATTCAGAGGCAGACTTGGGTTATAGCCTGCATTTACCGTGATATTTGTCAAGAAAGCTCAGCCAATGATAAATGAGTTTGATTCATTTACAACTAAATGATTTCAAAATATAATTATACATAGACTTCAAAGTTTTGCTGCAACAGAAATTATATTTAACTTAAGGTGCAATTTATTCTATTCATTATGATACAGAGTAGGGCCTATAAAATAAAGGGACTCTTTGGACCTCAGGAAGTATGAGAACTACTTTGCTTATTAATACATACCTGGTCATTTCTTCCAGAAAAAGCATCTTCCTTAATATATATATATATATATATATATATATATATATATATATATATATATACACACACACACACACTTCTAGGAGCCCATGGGAGGTTGCTTAATGAAAGCTTTCCTTAATTCTAAACCCAAACAAAAGAATGCATAACTATGCCATAATCTTAAAACAGAACACAGGATATAAGGGGAAACATATTTTCATTATCAAGTTAATAAAATAGTTTTCTTTGCTGCGCAGAAGCTCTATAGTTTGATGAAGTCCCAGTTGTTTATTTTTCCTTTGGTTGCCTTTGCTTTTGGTGTCAGATCCAAAAACTTTTTGCCAAGACCGAGGTCAAGAAGCTTACCAGCTATGTTTTCTTCTAGGAGTCTTATGGTTTCAGGTCTTACATGCAAATCTTTCACCCATTTTGAGCTGATTTTTGTGTATGTGCATAAGGGCCCAGTTTCATTCCTTTGCATGTAGCCGACCAGTTTACCAACATCATTTAATGAAGAGACTGTCCTTTTCCCTGTGCATATTCTCGGCCCCTTTGTTGTAAATTAATTGACCATATATGCCGGGGTTTATTTCTGGGTTCTATATTCTATTCCATTGCTCTAAGCTTGTGTTTTATGCCTACACGATGGCTATCTAATATAGTTTGAAATCAGAAAGTGTGATCCCTCTAGCTTTGTCCTCTGCCTCCACATTGCTTTAGTTTTCAAGGTCTTTTGTGATTCTACACAAATTTTAGAATGGTTTGTTCTATTTTTTGTGAAAAATGCCACTGGAATTCTGGTAGTGATTATGCTGAATCTGTAAATTGCTTTGGGTACTATGAGCATCTTAACAATATTAATTGTTCTAATCCATGAGCATAGAATATCTTTTGTTTGTGTCTTCTGCAATTTCTTTCATCAATGTCTTATAGTTTACAGTGTACAGATCTTTCACCTCCTTGGTTAAACTTATTCCTAGATATTTTATTATTTTTAATGCAATTATAAATGGGATTATTTTCTTAATTTCCCCTTCTGCTAGTTTGTTGTTAGTGTACAAAAAAGCAACTGAATTTTGTACATTGGTTTTGTATCCTCCAGCTTTACTGAATTAGTTGATTATGTCTAACATTTTTTGGTGGAATCTTTAGGGTTTTCTATATATCACATCATGTCACCTGCAAATAGAGGCAATCTTTCATCTTCCTTTCTGATTTGGATGCCTTTTATTTCTTTTTCTTGCCTAATTGCTCTGGTTAGGATTTCCAGTATTATGTTGAATAAAACTGGTGAGAGTAGGCATCCTTGTCTAGTTCCTGATCTTAGAGGAAAATCAGTTTCACTGTTGAGAATGATGCTAACTGTGAGCTTGTTATATATGGTCTTTATCGTGTTGAGATGCATTCCCTCTATACTGAGTTTGTTGAGAGTTTTTATCAGAATGGATGTTGACTTTTTTCAAAGTTTTTTCTGTGCATTTATTAGATAAGGTTGAACCATCCTTGCATGGTTGGAATAAATCTCACTTGATCTTATACTTCTAAATTTTACAACCATGCCTTGCATTGCAAAAAATATTTCAAATAAATCTAAGGAATGCGTGTGAGCTTTTGGGTATTTTTCAGGTCAAGTAATAAATTCCAAAGTTGATTTATGATACACACACACACATATAATGGAATGGTTGATTTAAATTGAGTCTTTTTCATTTTAGTTTTTTATATTAGTGGCATTCCAGTGAGATAAATAATTTAAAAGGAAAAGTCAAATTAACTTCTTGTAACAAAAAACAAAGCTGAGTCAGAATTTTATTTTATTTGCCAGCAATCTAAATTATTGAAGAAACTGACCCCACCATTAATATCAGTCCTATATGTACTTTTATTTTCCCTAGGGACATCAAAGCAAGCGATACAAGCAGCCTCCACACCAAGAAACAGTTGTTGTCCCAGCAAGATGCCTATATATTTGCTAAAGGAAACTTGACAACTCTATTTCAACAAACAAAAGTGATCTAGCACTTTTCGTACAGTTATTATGCACCAGGCATAATAATTCTAAGAACCTTAAATGTACTAATTCATCCCTCACAACGACCCCATGCAGGATTCTTGCATTACTGTTCTCCTTGCATAGGTGAGGACTGGATTCAGAGTGATAATTGGCTCCCAGAAAGGAATAAGTTTAGCCTGTTGGGCTTGCCCGTAACACACGAAATTTTGTCATCACTCTGCTTATGTGGAAACAGTTTTTTGCTCTTTTAGTTTATAAAAGAATATATTTCCACTAAATGAAATATGAGTGGTGAGAGGGAAGAGAGGCCAAGTGGACGAGAGTGAGAAGCCAGTATCCCTCCTCAGAGGGTTGCAGGCAGGAGGCTCCCATCTTGGGTGCTGCCTGGGTCACGTAATGATACGTGGTTTGATGGTTTTCAGGGCATTTTGGGCGCCCAGAAGAGACTACTTAGAGGTTGACACAGGATTTAAAATTTAATTTTCGATTCATTAAAGTTATGAATCAAAATCATGGCTTCCTTAGGCATTTTACTTAGCCACCCAACCCAGCCCCCTCCATGAATCTGGTAATTTAAGCAATCAATTTAGAGTAGTGCGTCTCAAGGTTTTAGGTTTCAGGATCCTTTTACAGCCTTAAAAATAATTGAAGACCCCAATGAGCCAATTTGCTGTTCTTTAAGTAAATTATACCTATCAATATTGACTGTATTAGAAATGAAAACTAGAAATTTAAACAAAAGTTAATTCGCTTGAGAATAATAAATCCTTAAAAAAATTAATATGAATAATTTATCTTTTGTGAAAAATAACTATGCTTTCCAAACCAAAAAAAATGTAGTAAAAATTGGCACTGTTTTACATTTGTGCAAATCTCAACAGAAGATAGCTGGATTCTCCTATCTGCTTCTGCATTCTGTCTGTTGCAATATCATATTTGGGGAAGCCTCTGCGCGAGTCCACTGGACATGCTGAGGCAGCAAGAGTGAAAAAGCAGTCTGAAATTTTTGCATTGTTATGAAAATAGTTCTGACCATGTGAAATCCCTCACAGACCTGGGGATCCCACAGAATCCCAAGGCACACTTTGGAAACTCATTGCAGCAGTGACCTTGAATACTGTTTGTTACCAACTGATAGGTCTAATCCTTTATAAGTGTCACAAAAACCCAGATGAAAAACCTTCCTAAGCACGTAATTAGTTCTCATGCATTTAATAAGTCAACCTTATAAATGCCAGAAACTTTAAGTTATCTTAACTATCCTAATGAAGAACATAAACTTAAAGAGATTTCTACCCCAAATCCTAAGTTTAAATGATTATACATTTTACATTGGAATTATCAGACTGTAACTCGACTAGGGTGATCTTAAACTTACACGTCTATGAACTACCAATTATGCACAGATCCTCCTTAAAAAATATTAACATCATGGTCTTGATTCTCTTAAATATTTATATTTTAATTCTGTATCTCCTTAGAGGTGACAGATACTTGCTTTCTAAGGAAGACAATCACCTTCCCAGTCTAACTGGGATTCCTTTTGACTTATCCCTTTGGCTAGGGTTTTCATGGGATTTTATTAGCTGATCTCATGAGAGGCACTGATTCCACTTGGTTATTATATCAATGGCTCCGTTCCAGCAAGAGGGGAAAAAGCATGTAGCCTATAATCCCAAATTCAGTTATGGGCATGACTTATTTTTTTCCTTCTACTCAAAAAGTCTAAAACTCTCACATAGGCTGGTGGCTTGATTGGATTTTGAATACATCTGGATCTTAAGCTATGTAAATGTCTTCTTGCCTAAGGACCTTTGAACTTGACAATATTTCTTCATTCATTCATATTATCTGGACCATACAGATATTTAAACTCTTACCTGATTAAATTTTAGATAGCTCATGTGGCTCCTCCTGGCATAAAAACCAGTGTAACTCAACCGAAAAATGATCTCATGAAATATATAATTCATCCCAACTTTAAAAAAAATAATATTAAATAAAATTTTTCTATTCAAAAATCTCAGTCATTAAATGGAGTATTTTGATTGAAAATAAAGAGGCCCTAATGAAATTAACCCACATAATCATAGGTTAAGAAAGTAAAATGGAAAGAATTCACTCTGCAATTAAATAGTCTAACAATCTTTGAAAGGCACAGAAATTTAAAAAAATACCAGTTGGCATTCCACTTTCCCCAACTGTACCACTTCAGAGGAAACATAGCTGCAAATTCCTGGATTAAAGGAACAATAAAAGTATCTAAAAGTTCTTAGGATGAACTCTATGTTGGGACGGATTTCTCTTGGATGATTTGTAAGCCACAGAAACCGATCCTGTCTCTGGGGATCCAGTCTGTCACTTCATGAAAGGGCAGTTGCAGCTCGACATGCAGAGCCCGCCGGGACTCATGTGGCTCTAGACAGAAGTCTCAGAGAAGGAAGCATAATGTTAGACATATTGTCAGAGACTGGAGAGGATCTTTCCATTTCTCAATCATCTCAGTCTTATCCGAAGAGAGGTGGAAATATGTCCAAGAATTCATCGAGCCCAGAAATTACAGGAATGGGTTACATGAAATGAAGGAATGAACAAATACCATGACATTATTCTAAAGTCATATTTGGAAAACTTGATATTTTTCCAGGTTGCTTTTCTTGATTTAAAGAAAAAAAAAAAACTCTAGCCACAGTTTTCCCACATGGGCTAAGAGTTTTCTATTTCATTTAAAATTTTATTAAGTTTCCAACTTAATAGATGAGTGCAAATAATCACCATCTTTCATGCATGGAACACAAAAGCACAGGCATGAAATGTTTAATCCAACAGCTAAATCTCAAACTTGATCACAAAGAAGATGGTCAGTTCAAAGGAAAAGGATTTAGCCGAGGAGAGAAATTTTTTGAAATGTATTTCGATTTTAAAATTTACATATTGTGGATCCTCTTCATTTTTACTAACATAACTAGGTAGGTGATTCTTATCAAAGTTCATCTTTTACTGCACTGTTGAAGCTTCATAATACCACTGAGGAAAATCAAATAGAATTTGGGCCATAAACTGCCATCTCCAGTAGTAAATGACTAAGCTATAAAAAATTATTTATAGTTATAATTTTTACTCCAAACAGAACTTAATGTAAAACTACTCATTTTTATTGTGAAATTTACCATTACCTATAAGCTGTCCATATTGTATCTGTATGTGTGTGTGTATGTGTATATGTGTGTATGTATGTGTGTGTGCGTGTGTATGCTTATAAAGGTAAAAGAAACACCCATACACCGGGGCGCCTGGGTGGCTCAGTTGGTTGAGTGACTGCCTTCGGCTCGGGTCATGATCCTGGAGTCCCGGGATCGAGTCCCACATTGGGCTCCCAGCTCAGTGGGGAGTCTGCTTCTCCCTCTGACCCTCTTCCCTCTCGTGCTTTCTATCTCTCATTCTCTCTCTCTCAAAAAATTAAATAAATAAAATCTTAAAAAAAAAGAAACACCCATACACCCATAACTCAGCCTACCTTTGAGGCTCCCTGTGAGCTTGTCATGCATTAATCGTATAAGGCCACTTTTCATGGGGCATTAATATATTTTCTCTGATAAAGCAGAAGGTCAGTTTCTAGATGCAACTTCAAAAAGACCAAAAGAAAAACTTTTGGTTATAAAAAGGTCAAACCAGAGCTCGTTGGCGTGGACTATACATGCTTACTTTAGAGTCAACTTCCTTCCAAAGGCTAAGAAAGCCTGATCGACCCCAGGTAGAACACGGCAGTAGCATAAGCCTGCTTTGTCCAAGGTGACAGAATGCTTACCAGGATAGAGCACACATGGCATTGTCTATTACTGAATAGTAGAAGCATTCACATCTGTTTAGAAAACTAAGATATTCCAAAAATGCTGCTTTTTTATTTATTCCTGTTTTACTTATCTATTCCAAAAAGTTTACTTGTCTAAGTTTTTGCCTTCAATTGTAGGAATTCCTTACAAAAAATTTGAGATGAAAAATAAGGAGCATTATATTTTTTAAAAATATTTTCCTGGGGCGCCTGGGTGGCTCAGTTGGTTAAGCAACTGCCTTCGGCTCAGGTCATGATCCTGGAGTCCTGGGATCGAGTCCCACATCAGGCTCCTTGCTCAGCAGGGAGTCTGCTTCTCCCTCTGACCCTCTTCCCTCTCGTGCTCCCCTATCTCTCATTCTCTCTCTCTCAAATAAATAAATAAAATCTTTAAAAAATAAAAAATAAAAAAATAAAAATATTTTCCTATTATGATAAAAGATTATTAAATATTCTTACTTTTTAAACAACAAACAATACTGAACTGATAGGACTCCATATTTCTTTAATATAAATGAAAACAAAAATTAAATAAACAATTATAAAAATAGACAACTTGGACTATACTAAAATTCAAAACTTCTGTGCATCAAAGAGCATAATCAACAGAGTGAAAAGGCAACCCACAGAATGGGAGAAAATATTTGTAAGTCATACACATAATAGGGGATTAATATCTAGAACATATAAAGAAACACTACAACTCAACAACAACAAGACAAACTGAAAAATGGGCAGAGGGCGTGAATACATAATTCTCCAAAAAGGATACAGAAATGGCCAACAGGCATAGGAGAAGATGCTCAAAATCACTAATCATTAAGTAAATGCAAATCAAAACCACAAGATCTCTTGACACCCAGTCAGATGACAATGATCAAAAAACAGAAAATGACAAGCGTTGTTGAGGATGTGGAGGATATAAGATAATGCAGCCACTATGGAGAAGAGTATGAAGTCTCTTCACAAAAAGTGAAAACTGGAATGGCCATATGATCCCGCAATTCCACTCCTGGGTAGATATATGAAAAAGAATTGAAAGCAGCATCTCAAAAATTATTTTTACCCCATGTGCCCAGCAGCACTATGCACAATAGCTGCAAGTTCTAGAAGGAACCCAAGTGCTTACACAACAGATGAGTGGATAAGTGGATGTGGTGCATACACGCAATGGAGTATTCTTCAGCTTCCTGACATCTGCTAGGACACGGATGAACTTTGAGGACGTTATGCTAAGTGAAATAAACCAGTCACAAAAAGACAAGTACCGTATGATCCCACTTTATAGGGGTGAGGTATCTAGAGTAGTCAACATCCCAGAAAAAGAAAGTAGAATGGTGGTTGCCAGGGGCTTGGGTGATGGGGAGTTGTTGTTTAACGGGTATAGCGGTCAATTTTGCAAAATGGAAAAGTTCTTCACATTGGTTGCATAACAACTTGAATGTACTTAACACAACTGAACGGTACACTTAGAGATGATGCAAGTTCCTTACACTGTCATTGCAAATAGCTCTAAAAAATGAATTGTTCTGCAGATGTTTAGGGAAAGCACTTCTAGTTTTATATGGACACACTTCCAGCAGGCTTCCTAAATAATTATGTGCACACTCAGCGTTAGTTCAAAAAATATGTATTAAGCACCTACTATTTGCCTGTTGTTAAAAATGCTACTTTTTATTGCATAAAGATCTATCAAATGGACACTTTTATTCATTTTTTTTAGAGCTCAAGATGGGCTTTTCAGAGCAGAGAGACAGTCTATTTTCTCTCATCTAAACTCATCACCAATGGAAACCCCTCATTAGTTCAGCATTTCATACTCCCAGTTACTTTCTTATTTTCACACCAAAATTCACGATCTTACATGGCTATTCCATCTCTGACAATATCTCAAATTGTCCATGTTTGTTACTAGAATTATTTTTTTATTATAAAATCATAATCTTAAAGTCTGAAGTGAGTCCTCTCACTCAAAACAGTTTGAAAAAAAATAGGACCAACTCATTAGCATTGTGGGCATTTATATATTAAAAGTTTTGTGAGAAGAAAGAAGGACGCCACCAGGGGAGCTTTGGCCTGCGGAACTAACATGGTGGAAAAGAGTTATTGCACAACAAAGAACGAAAACATAGCGACTGGATTTACATAAAAAGCATAGCAACAGACTAATTAAAAAATGTAAAAATGTCTAAATAACATCCCTGAGAGCAGCCACAGAGAGAGAGCAGGAACCACCATTTCTCCATTTATTGAGCACTCATGCATTGCACTGTATTCCATGCTTTAGAGGTTGTCCATTTATTTCAACATCACAATAAATACATGGGGTGGGCTATCTTCCTCCTCGTTTTAGAAGCAAAGCTGAGGTTCAGTGAATTTAATTAATTTGTGCAACATAGTTGGTATCCATGAGCCCACCATCTTTTTTCTAATTGGTCTTAAGATCTATCAAACTAGGATAGGCCCAGATGTTCCCTTTTTTTTTTTTTTAAAGATTTTTATTTATTTGACGGAGAGAGACACAGCGAGAGAGGGAACACAAGCAGGGGGAGCGGGAGAGGGAGAAGCAGGCTTCCCGCGGAGCAGGGAGCCCAACGCGGGACTCGATCCCAGGACCCTGGGATCATGACCTGAGCCGAAGTCAGACGCTTAACGACTGAGCCACCCAGGTGCCCCCGGGTGCCCCCCAGATGTTCCTTTAAAATGCATGCCCTTTATCTGGCTCTAACCCCACTCCCATTCCTTCCCACTTTATTACTCAATAAACTCTGCCAGATTTTCATGCATATTGGCATTTCCTTTAAGAAAACACAGTTTTTAAAAACCACTTCCATCACAGAAGATCAGTCAGGTCACAAAGATTATCTGCTTGTTTTATGGATCAGGAAACAACCCCACATTGCCATCGGTCATGTCACCACGACTCACATTCCAGGCCTCTCAAAGTTCTCCCATCAATCACCAAACAGCACAGACCTCGGCAAATTAACTGAGGAAAACACAAGATTTGAGAGCGGAGGATGAGGGAAAGCTGTTCCAGCACGGGCTTCACTCCCTTAGGATGATTAATAATTAGCCCTTCTGAAATATGAAGATCCACTTAAGGAATGACATAATCCTCTCCTTTGGGTTCTTAAAGGTAATATTTCAGATGAGAAAGAGGAGTCCAGCCTCCTATCACTGTGCTTTAAAATTGCTCTCCTCCCCCTCCCCCAGCCCACATCCTTTAAATCAATGGGTTTAGAAATCTCAAATATACTTTGTACAATCTGGGAAAATCCTCCTTCAATATGTTCAGAGGTCATTGTCTATATGGGAAACTACCTCTGTCTTGAGTTCCCATGAGTAGTAACCCATCATTTCATCCTTCATGTCTCCATGAAAAATAAAACGTGCCTTATTTCCAACTAAACACATTGTGAGGAGACAAGCCATCCATTAGGAAAAACAGTCATCTTTCTTGTTTCCGTTTGCTTTTCGGGATATTAACCTAAGTGACACAATCTGAAAAATTACCTATCAGGTCACATGGTGGCAACACCCCTGGGAGAGGCATGGGAGCGGGGCAAACAGAGCGCGGCCAGAGTCCAGAGTCCTCAGAGCTCGAGCACAGGGCTTTTCCTACCGATCCAGGTTGATAAGCTTACACTTAGCCAGCTCCGCCCTGCAAAGCAGGGTACCAAGAAGGATAGAAGGCTGGAGAGGCAGCTGATCATGGAGGACATGGCCACAGAAGCTGTCCTCCTCACTCTTGGACTGAAGGAAGTCATGGCAGGATTTTAAGTAGATGGACGATGGATTTACATTTAAAAGTTCATTCTGGGGGAGCCTGGGTGGCTCAGTTGGTTAAGCATCTGACTCTTGGTTTTGGCTCAGGTCATGTTCTCAGGGTTGTGGGATGGGGCCCCGTGTCAGGCTCTATGCTCAGTAGGGAGTCTGCCTGGAATTCTCTCCCCTCCTTCTCTGTCTCAGATAAATAAATATCTAAAAAAAAAAAAATAAAGTTTCATTCTGCATAAGAATGTGGAGGGGGGATGGGAGAAGACCAGAGCTAAAGACAGAGACCAGTTAAAAGGTGCATCAACCGGAGTCCCAGCAGGAAACCCACTGGCACACTCAAAGGGTTTAATTGAAGATACTTTAAAGAAGGGGTTATTTGCAGAGGTAAGGAACCACAAAGTAAGGGTGAGGCACCCCGGGGCCAGCAGCAATGAAAACCTGTTACCAGCCTGAAGAAGAAACGATAGGAGGAATGGTGTTACTGGAGGCTGGAGAGAACTGGGGTTGGAAGTAGGGCCTCCCCAGAGGAAGGCAACCAAAGCCAGAACCATGGGGACCATCCTCTCTCCTCACATCCTCTGCCTTCCTCCAGGGCCTCCCATTGATTGGGCTCAAGCAGAGGAGCCTACAGGCAGGTCACAGCCGTCTAAGGCACGATTCCGGATGACAGGCAGAGAATGGACTGGAATGTGGGTGGCCAGTGGAGACCAACCATTGAAATAGCTCCTGATAGAGTCACGGTAACAGTTGTCGTTGGCCTGACTACAGGGAGTGACAGTGCCAATAGGGATGAAGGGAAAGGCAGTAGACATTATTTGAGAGTTACACTCAATGTGACTTAGTTTTGAACTGGATGTGGAGTGGGGAAGGGAGCATTCAGAGAAGACTTAGAGGTTTCTGGTTTTGGTGTTGGGGATGGCACTGCTTTTAACCAAAAGAAGGCACATACATTAAAATAGAGGTTTCGAGGAAAAACCAGTTCTTCTGTGTGCATGTTATGTCTGAGGAGTAGCCTAGCAGGCATAAACTATGCATTGTTGGGTTTTACACTACCTTGGTGGGAGGTAGGGGTAGGAAGAAAGCTTTGGGTGTCATCATCAAATGGGTAGAAGTTATAGCCAAGAGAAAAGATGCAAAGCCTATGGATCAGGGAGTAACCCTGTGCAACGTTATTCATATTTAAGAGTCCAAGAAAGGAAAAGAAGAGCCACCAGGAGCCTGCAAAAGAGACTGAGAAGTAGTGGAAGCTGCAGGAGGAGGAGAGGTGTGTGCAGGGTGTCGCTGCAGAAGAAACTGAGAGGAGCTTGCGGAGCATGCAGGGGATTTGGTGATGGGATGGATGGTCATGCTGCCTCTAGGAAGAGCAGTTATATTGGCTGCCAGTAGTAGGGCTGAGCATGGGAGACCAAGGAGTGAAAGTAAAATCCCTCCCACCTTTGAAGAAATTTGCTGGTGATCAGCAGCTGTGGAATGGAGCAATGCCTACAATGGAAGGCAGGACCGGGGGACGGAGTGCAGATCTCTTTTCAAAATAAAGGTTGAGTACAGTCTGTGGAAGGGAGCTACAAGAGAGGGGTTGAAAACACAGAGAAGAAAAAAGATTCCCAAAGAGATGTCACAAGAGGAGGTAGCAGCTGGGAACAGATGACGGAAGAGCCAAAAACAAGATAAGGGGTAAGTAAAATTTCAGGTGGCCTCCATTGTGGGAGGTTGAGGGGGCTCATGCTTGGCCTCTGTGTAGATGAAGATGGTGGCATGGGGCTGGGGCTGGGGGGAGGAGCACAGTTAACCCACAATCAGAGCCCACACTCTCAATTTTGGAAAAAGAGAGAAAGGAGAGGGGGAAAGGCAAGAAGCACTTTAGTGTGTAAAGGAGAAAAATTAGTTGAGAGCAGTTTGTGTACATTCCAAATCAGGAAACCAAATGAAGGTTAAAAAATTGAAACCTTTGTCACTGCTCCTGCAAACAAGTCAGGAGGTACCAACCTTGCTCTGATTCATCTGCGACTCTGCCCTTGAACCACAGTTGTGCCTTATCGTTAATTAGGAACCTTTAATCAAGCAACCCTGCCTTTAAATTTGGGGGGCATGGATAAAGCAACGGGGTTTAATGCCACTTCAACCAAAACAGAGGTAGGTCTTGGATTATACTGAGACAAAAGTGCGATCCAAAGACAGATCAGAGACAAAGGCTGAGAATCACTCTTGCGCACTGGATCAGCAGCCTTTCACCATACCGGTTTCACGAGAACATAAAGGTATCGGATATGGATGTATCTCAGGGCACCTTCAAGATGCACAGAAGCCAAGGAATACACGCTTCCTATCTTTTCTTTGAATCAACAAAGATCCAGCTTGAAGCCTCTGTTCTGCTGGGCTGGCAGGGAAATCTTAGCAGTAACAATAACACAACCATAACGATCTCAATACTGACCAGGCCCTTGCAAAGGTTCTCACATAGAACCAAAGCGTGGGGAGCCCCTTGCCCACCCTAGCGGGTCGTGTCAGCTGTCCACACTGGCATTTGCTTTCAGAGACCCTGGCTCTGCACTATGATGAAGAATTGATTTTACAATTAAGAACTGGATAAGCCCAGCCTCTTGCTAGAACATCCTCTGAAGTCTTGCTGTGTCCCCAGGCATTGACGCTAAATTACACAAAGGACCCCTATTCTCAGAGAGCCCAATTATCAGAGTTGTATTTTCGGGGAAGGGAAGGCTCTGACAAATCATTTTTGCTCTCTTCCCATTGCCCTCCCCCCGCCACCCAGACTCACAATAGTAAAAACCCCATCAATCAGTTTAGGCTTTTATAGAAGACAAGAGATGCTACTGATTGAAAAAAAAATACAGGGGCACCTGAGTGGCTCAGTTGGTTAAGCATCTGGCTCTTGATTTCAGCTCAGGTCATGATCTCAGGGTCATAAGATCGAGCCCCACATCGGGCTCCATGCTAAGTGCAGAGTCTGCTTGAGATTCTTTCTCTCTCCCTCTCTTTCTCCCTCTGCCCCTCCCCCTGCTTGTGCGCTCTAAATCAATAAATAGGTAAATAAGTAAGTAAAATAAATAAATTCTTTAAAAAATACAAAAATCAAATGAGAGGTAAGAAAATATGAAAGCATAGCTCTCTACTTCAAGTGAAGTAAAGGGAAAGTTGCAAGAATAAACACAAATCAGCATTGCAATCCTTTGCCCTGATTTTCATTGCATATGAAAGGAAACAAATCAAAAGGTATCAACTAAAAACAAATTACGATCAGAAAATGAATTTGTCATTTCATTAAAAAATGACAACCCCCCCCCAAGAGATCAGTAACTTTAGAGACCACTGTTTTTACAGTGGTTGCACTTTGTACCTTGGATGAGACCTCTTAGCCTCCCCTACAGGTCAGCTACTGACAATATTTTTACTGTATACCAGTTTACCTTTCACAAATAAATTGCCCTCTTGAAAAAGCCAGTGAAACAAAAATAATTATTCAATTATTTTCCTGTAACACAAAAAGAGAAACACTGGAATCAGTGAAGAGAACACACACTCTGTACCTCCTTGTGTCTCCAGTGCCCCGGGCACCGGAAATGTCCCAAAATGCATTTTGATGATGTAAAACGAGGAATAATCCCAAAAAACATAAGCCAAAGTGAATTATAGTTGGATTTTCATCCATAAAGTCTTTTGGTTTAATTTTATTTACTTGGTTTATTTATTTATTTTTTTGTTTTGTTTTGACTCCTCCATTTAAACTGTGAGCTATTTGGAAAATCGAAAAATTGCTCATTTCTTCGTGGAAGGTTCTTGTTCTTGGATTATCCCTCACTCCCTCTTGAGACGCAGAGAGAAAAATGAAGCTTCTTTGGCATTCTCTGTTCTGAATCTTGTGAAAAAAATTCTGGTCACTTTTGGAGCACTTATATATAAGCATTTGTATATATGTGCAGACAAAGAAAAAGCCATTTTGGGGTCCTTTATCCATTAAATTTTAATCTTTCTAAAAATCATCAACAGAGATTACATCTCTTTCCTCAGAAAGTGTTTCCCACACTCCCAACAGTGTGCCCTGCTGCAAGAAAGCGTTCTTCTCAAGATGTGATGATTAGAGCCGGATCCATTCTCTGATTTACAATTAATCAATTTACTAATTGAAATTAAAATTTATCAGGTGAGGGGCACCTGGGTGGCTCAGTCCCTTAAGCATCTGCCCTCAGCTCCGGTCATGATCCCAGGGTCCTGGGATCGAGTCCCGCATCAGGCTCCCTTCTTGGCAGGGAGTCTGCTTCTCCCTCTCTCCTTCTATCCCTACCCCTGCTTGTGTGCTCGCTCGCTCTCTCAAATAAGTAAATAAATAAATAAAATCTTAAAAAAAAATAAAATGTATCAGGTGATACACCTACCTACCTTTGATAATACAATTTTTGTCCATCAGGAAGAAACAGCATAGTTATGTAGCTCTTTTTTTCATGTGTCATGTTCTCCAAGTAGTAAAACAATGGTTTGTTATTCTTGCTAAGACTTTTTTAAACAATAGACGTTCGACTTCAGGTCTCTTAGTGACTTTCCTTACGTACGAGCTGCTGACTGTCTCTCATACTGGCAGCAATTCCTTCACTCAAAAAAAAAAAAAAACTTTTAGGGACATATGGCTTCTCTTCCACCTCCAGGTTTCAAATTGACTTCAAAACACCTACACAGAGTTGGAAGTTCCTAAAGTGTCAACAGCTGAAATGTCCCAGGAGCTGCGAATGCATTTCATGTAAAGAGTCAGAGATGGAAAATTACTGGATTTAAAGAAAGAAGAAAAGAATGGAGAAGAAGGTAGTCTTAGAGGAGTTAGCTCCACATTGATTTCTTTCTTTTTTTTTTTTTTCTTAAGATTTTATTTACTTATTTGACAGAGAGAGACACAGTGAGAGAGGGAACAGAAGCAAGGGGAGTGGAAGAGGGAGAAGCAGGCTTCCCGCGGAGCAGGGAGCCCTATGTGGGGCTCAAACCCAGGACCCAGGGACCATGACCTCAGCTGAAGGCAGACGCTTCACCGACTGAGCCACCCAGGAGCCCCTACATTGATTTATTTCTATGCGACTTCAAATGGTCTAGTGAAAGAGAGGTGGAAGAAACAGTCAATATAAAATGTTTTAAACTTTGACTTTTGTGAATCCAGCCAGGTCAAATATACTTTAAAGTGCATTTTTTTCTTCTCCAATTAAAACTAAGAAGCATGAACTAACACTAACACTGATTCTGAGTATAAAGACACTGAATATTTTAGGCCAGGTTCTGTCTCCTAAATATAACATGCATCACATATAGCAAGAAAGACTGGTATAACCTAGTATTCAAAATCATTGGGCTACTTGTAAAGACTTGCAGTATTCTAAAAAACAACTCTAAAATTAAGGAAATACCAAATAGAAAAACAGGACTAAACTTAGGCATTGATGTTGATATCAGAACATATTTCCCCGGGTACACAATTCAATTTTCAACAACACAGGTTCTAATTTGGCTATCTTATACTGAAATGGTTAAAGTAGATTTAGATTTATTTATCTAAAGAAAATTCTAACCTCCGCCACCCAAATGAATGAATGTTAAATGTTGTTTCAAAAACTTACAATGCTTACAGCCTTGGAGAATTGGACAATTGAAAAAGAAGTTTAGAAAATGCTATGATAGAATAAACACCTTAGAAATACTTGGTTTTCAAATACATAAATAAATCCAATGATTCTGTGCTTTATAAAAATATAAATAAATGATTAAGATAGAAGAGGTCTGGTTGCATACGCCAATCCCTTAAGTTACAGGAAATACTTCTTAAGACATACATTTGCCTCAGTTATCAAAATAACGACTTGCATTTAATCATGTATTCCAGAAGTTTTCTGCATGCCACTGGAATTCTAGCTATCAAAAATTGAAGACGGAGACTTAGATCAAACTGAGAAATGGCCACAAATGTATCTGAAGTTGTACATTCTCAGAACACCTTAAAAATTTGAAACACTGACGCGGTCTTCAGTGGATGTTGAACTTAAGTGAACCTTGACACCAATGACAAGTTGATTCTGCAATAATAAATTCACAGGTACAACAGTACCCCTGCTATATTCACAATAGAGATGTGCCTGTGTAGATACAAACACTGCTTCTTATAAACACAAACATCTTGCAAAATGTATTCTTTGCCAATGCATCTCATGATACACACCAAATATAGAAAACCCAACCATTTGGGGAAAAGCTTTGTTGCTACCACTTTTAGTTTCCTTAAACAAAAGTCAACAAACTCCCAAGTAGTACAACTGTGCTTATCAAGTTTGTCTGGTTTTAGAAATGTACTTTTATTCCCTTGCTTGTAAATCAAATGAGTCATTTGAAAAGTACTTCACTTCTGATTTCCAAATGTTAAAACCAATAACATCGTTGTACCATAACACAGAATACAGAAATAATTTGTGCCTAGCAAAGTAATTTCGACATTAAAAGGGAGAAAAAGCTTATCTGCTTCCATGTTTTACAATACTTTCTGATACCTTCCATGCCTGAATAATCATTAACACAGCTTAAAGGGGGAAACACTTTAGTAATATGGAAAATACCTTAAGAACACAATTAAAGTGGTAATATACAGCAGTAAATGATGAACTTGCTTAAGAGTGGATTGGAACATTGGGTTTTAATTACAATTCTGAAGATTTATTTACAACTTAATGGTAAGTGCTGCTAAGTAAGGGTTATAGGTGCTAAGGATTGCTTTGGAACAAGATTATAATCAACTGTGGTAATATGTCAGATGCGTTAATGACTTGTGCTCTCCTTGGGCCCAAATGAAGGTCTCTCTATCAGTGGATGTTCTGCTTAACCTGGTGGTTCCCTGAAGGTTTGACACTGTATCCTCTAGTTGAGAAATGTTACCTTACTGGATTCTTCATAGTGTTATTCATCTTTTACCACGAATCACTCCGGGTTGTGAACTTTCACTTGTGGTAAAATTCTGAACCTGATAAAGAAATGTGTATATTCTCTTGGATGAGGTTACAAAGAGGCAAAGAGTTTGAAATTGCTATCTTCTGTATATTAGTTGGTCCATAAGTACATGCTTTTAGAGGAATCAGCAGAAATAAGAGAAAAGATAAAAACCTGGCATTTGTCTTTGAAAATGGCAGCAGGGAAAGTTTGGGGAAGCTACTGAAATTAATATAGTTATACTTTTTAATATAAGTTAATACAGTTTTCCTAGATAGTACAAACTCAATATTGAATTATAATAGCCTACTAAACCGATCATAGAATTGATCTCAGGCAAATTAAATAAAATATTTGAGCTTTATCATTTTTTTTAAAGGAATGGTCTAGAGTAAGAAATAAATCAGGCAAATCCAATTAATTACTTTGGTCTGACACCCAAACAGATTTTGGAAACTAAAGGAGAAATCAAGGCCTTCAGGCATGAGAATGAAGATCAAAACAAAAACAAAAATAAAAAACCTGACCGTTTCTGATGAGGAAAAAAATGGCAGGTATATTATGGATGAAGAATAAAATGTTAGTTTTAAGGTCAATCACGGTAGATCACTTTATGCTCAAATAATTGTAAAGGGCACATGTTTCTAGACTCACTATATTTTTGAGAGAAAAAGGCCAAACCTCTTCACTGTAATGAAGCTTTCTGAGATTTTACTTTTCAATACAGTCATGTCATTACAATGTCTAGGACACTATAGGATATACTGATGTCACATATCAGGGACTCCCTCTATTTTTAATGAAGACATGGTGGGAAGGCTTAATTCAAATGAATAAGCCCCACGTTTTCCCCAGATGGGTGGATGTTAGGGCAGTGGTGTCAAAAATGGGTATAGGCCTTACAAGGAAAAGAGCTTGTCACAGGGAAGGAAGAGTGGTTCAGTTTTAGGGAACTGATTGAGAATTGTTGGAAGTGAGGAACTGATTGAACAATTAAGAGTTGTTTTAAGAGTAATACACTAGACCATGTATTACTGTGTGGTATGTGGTGCTTGGCAGTTGGTTGAAACCCACGTTCAAGATGGAGGCCGGGTCTAGTCTAAGATACGCGTGTGGATGTCTTCTTCACACAGAGCTTTTGGGTTTTCCGTCATTTTAAATGTGACACACTGAACCAAACTGATTATTCTTCGACTGTGCTCTGACCGGTGCCTGGGATAATGAGCATAATACTTCCTGTCATGCTGAGACAGTTTCCATCAACAGTAGCTTGATGTTGGGATTTTAGCTGCTGCAACCCTACAATGGGCTTCTACTGAAGTTTGTGGCCAACTGAATTCTTTAGACCTTTTCATTTTTTCATGTAAGTCACTGCTTCTCTTGTCTTTTATCTGTATGATAACATTTTTAATTTAAATATAGGATTTTATGTTTATTCCTGTTATATTTAATCTTTTTGGTTTTGATCCAGCAATTCAAATTCAGCCTGCCAAAAATTCAGATTACTAAATAAGGGATACCGATCAGCAGTTTTCTATCTTCCCTGGAGAAACTAAGGAACTTCAAGTTAAAAATGCATCCTGAAGAATTTGGGTAAGATATAAAGAATTTCTTAAAGGAAGGGTCAGAGAAGCTAGAATAGATACAGGGAAAATTTTTGGTCTCTACTTTGTAAAAATTTATCAAGCCCCCTTTTTTAATTATCAAGTTTCATCTTATGAAAAGTGGTTAAACCATAGTGCTTTAAGTCAGCTTTTATCCCTGTCTCAAGGAGAATTGGCTACCCTTTCTTTGTGTCCCAGATGCATCTTGTGTTACATGCAGATCATAATACTGGTGAGAAATACTGACTTTCTTTGCCCTTTGGTCTCCTTTTATGCTCAACTGTGAAGTTCTTGGGGATAAGAATCATATCTTATTGGTCTTGATATCCCCAGCTACATAATGGGCATTTAAAAAATTTTTAATGGTTGACTTAATAAATCACTGAATGAACTGAAGGTAAAGTATGAAGGTCAAGTATGAAACATTCAGTATCTACTATATTTCTGGCTGAGCCAGAGATCCTCACGGACAAGGCCACTGCTTGGCTTCCTGAGGAGATGAATGGAGTAAGGGAGTCAGACAGACTAGAAGATCTATGAAGATGACCTTGGGTCTCATGGATCCATCACATCCACAATTTTAGGTATAAGGCCCTTTATATACAAACATATAATATGCCTCCGAGAGAAATATAAAATAATAGAAGATTTTTTAAATGAATGATGCTTAAAATGTGGGTTTTCATTTCACATAAAAATCAAAGATCCTATTATTTTATATTTATAACGAAGGCATTGTGTGACATTTGTAAATAAATGGTCTCACTTCTAAAGTCATGCATTTAATGGCGACTTCTATAGTCCTTCAGATGCAAAGTCAGAAATATAGTTTTACATAATTTTCATGTACTAATATATATTTTTTTCATGAACAGTGCTTGCATTTGGTACCTTGAATCATCTTTGGCAGAGAGATGTCTCCAAATGTAGGAGGCTATTTTCACTCAGTTGAGTGATTTAGTAGAAATTCAACTTAGTTCCTCATTGAAATCAGTAGATTACCTATTCATAAGTTAATACATTGTTTGATTCTTTTATAATGACATTTCAATAACTCATTAAGGTAACAGTTTTGCTTTTTCACTAACACCTAAAGGTCTAAGATGGCTCTCTAAACCCACTTCCTTGTCTACAAAGTTGTCTGAGCATTTATGAACTACCATATACATGTGAATATATGCATTCCACTTCTTTACACAGCTAAAGCCTGTTTTTTTTTTTTTTTTTTGGTAAAATGTTAGAGGCAGCATTTCTCCCAGCTTGTGCATCCAGAACTGCTGATATTCTGGTTCCTCTGTCACGGAGCAGGACACTGGGACACAAGAACGCTGAATGTGTATATATATATATTTTTTTTTTCAACGTTGGGCTCAGTGCCCTTCCTTTTATTTTCCTTTTGATTTTCAAAATCATCTTTTGTTCACAAAAGAAAGATGATTGTCTGCTCAAGCACTGCAATACAGCATCTGAAAATGGAAAATGAAAAGAACAACTGAACATTCCTAGTGGGGGCTTGATTATAGTCACACACCGAATAGATGATCATTGACTCAGTCAACAATTGCTTGTTGAGCTTCTCTCATTTGCCATGCAGTAGGCCACCTCTTGGAGGTCTGTGAATTCTAGAGAAATATTGTGGTTAACAATCATACAAATATTTCCATATGATAGAGAGATACTTCCAGACACAGGGGTTCATCTCCAAAGAATGGTGTCAACTGGACAGTGGGAAGGCAGATGGATATTCCAGATTATAGTTTCATAAAATTGTCCCCAGGCTCATCTACTCCCTGGGAGCTGCAGGAATGGTATTCTAACTAGCAAATGAACCAATCTGCATACATGCTTAAATCAAGTTTGTTTAAAATTAGAAAATGGCATAATGTATTCCAAAGTTTTTATGCAGTATTCACATAGAATTAAAAATATGCTACATGGTTTGCATTAAGAGAGCAGGGATGTGTAGCTCATCCGTGGGTCTAATAGAATGTTCAGAAACCAAAGTTCAGGAAACCTTTGTACTTCTGTAAAAACAGGAAAATAAAAAAGTAGGAAAATAGAATGCACAAGCTTGTTTACTGGTCTAATAAAAGTATACTTTTAGCTCCCGTGAGAAAGCTACATTGGCTAATCAGATATGTACAATTTAAGTCAATATGAAGCTTCTTTTGTTGCTTAGCACAAGAGAAAGTTTCTTTATAAATGAATCTGAGAAAATGTTTCTCTTTGCCAAAACACACTTTTGTAACTGTGGTTATAATTCCTGAATTAAGCCCGGGAAAAATGGCTTGGTTGCTGTTCAGGGGTTAGAGAAATGGAGAAAGGAAGGCAGTGCAGGACAGAGAGACAGGCACATAAACAGAAAAATAAAATAAAGACTAGTGTCTGTAGGTAATTTAAACAGTTTTGCCACCCTCACTATTTTAATTGCATAGCTGGCTTAAAATTCCCCAGGGCACTGACTGTGGGGGCCACCCTCTGCTTCTCCATGTCCCAACTTGGCCTGTAAATGATGGAATTTCTTGATGAGAAGAAAAGTCCCTTCTGGTTTGTGTGTTTGGGGGTGGGGTGAAGTAGGAGGAGGAAATTCTCCTTCTATCTCCCTTCCCACCATATTTTCCACCAAAAGGAAAGGAGCTACAGCAACCTGGTAAGAGACTGGCCTCTCTAGGGTATGTTATTTATAGGATGGAGGGCTGAACTCTCCGCTCAAGTGGGAACCGAAAGCATGTGACTGTCTATCTGTGGCAAGGGTCACAGCACTGCAGGAAGCAACCAGGACCTAATGGTTGCTCTGTTCAACACCTGTGGGTAAGGTTGAAGGCCTGCCTGCCAGAGGGAGGCCAGGAGGGTCACCCCAAGCTGACTCTGGTCAGCGTGTGACAATATGTGAGGTAGAGCTGAGGTCAATCCTCCCTTGGCTCAGACAAGAGGACATGCACCCAGCTTTCTCTATAAGCCTGGAAAGGTAGAGCCCTGAGAAGTCAGTAGGAGTCCCAGATTTGTCCATTAGTCATATTTTCAAATCCAACTTTACCAAAAAGACCTGGGTTGGGAGATGCCACTATCCATCCTAAATAAAAGTGAAGCGTCAACCCTCCTTTTTCTCTTCATCTCTCCCAGAGAGAACCTAGAAAGAATAAGAGGCAATAAACCAGCACCCCAAACTTTCAGTACCAATCCTAGAACTGGCTGGAGCTCATTACATATCTCAGAAAGTGCAAGGAAATAATTTTAACTTACTCCAAAAATTTAAGAAGGCTCCTAGCACATTTTTTTCTTGAGTGCCAAAGTTATAATCTGCACACAGAAATAAAAAGGAAGCATGCGACATATCTGCTTTATAACATCTCAAAATATATAATGAAAAGAACTGAAATGTTTCTCAAAGAACACCTGAATAATTTATAAATAAATTAATGGCGAATTTAAGAATAATCTCCTTGAGACATTGACGAATGGGAAGGGGATTATTTTTTAGCTTTTAGTTTTGGGTCTAAGAGGTATCTAAAATTTTATTTCTGTCTGTGTTTTGATTCATGAGTATCTAAAGCCCTGACATTTGCTTTGAGAAACTTCCAGGCTGCAAAAAATAGACTGCAGTCCAAGCTCACCTCTGCAGTTTTCACAAAAAGACCTTTATGGCTGCTTGGGCCACAGTTATATATTAATAGGCTTTGGTGTAATTCCAGAGCTAAAATCCACTAAGAGACAGCAACAAAAAAACCTATGTAACTTTCCATCAGTTCTGACTCGCCTTGGCCTCAATTACTGTTTTATGAAGAACCTAAACATCTTTATCACATCAGTTTACAGACATCAGAGGTCTCTTGGGCTGTCTGCTTCCTGGGACAGAGCAGGGTAGATAGAAATTATTCCTTCAGAGAGACAGCATGGCGGGTAGACGGAACAGTAACCCATCGGATCAGGATTTGCATCACGACTGATTAGCTGAGTTCCCCCAGCAAGATTACGTCACGGGGCTTAATATTCTCATCTCTAAAATGGGAATGACAAATAAAACAAACATCGTAGAGGAAAAACTTTTTTTAGAGTGGAGGCAAAGTGCTCGGGCAGTACTAAGTGCCCCATGAACCTCAAGTTCTTTTGCATGCTGTGCGATATTTGATATAAGATGGTGACCGCAGTTTATAGACTATGTTAATCTTGATATGGCCATTTAGAATTCCCATTCTGTCTCTTCAAGTACAAGGACTTAGTGAACTACAACTCTCCACTGGCTTTTATAACATTCAGCCTGAGAAAGAAAATAGGGATCTGCCTGCCAAGTATTTACAACCACCTTAAATTGTGATCATCAGATGCAGGCTACACTGGACCCACTCATCTCAGTGTTTACCCTTGAACATTTCTGTCTCAGGAAAGGCTCATACGGGGGCTTTAGATGACAAAATGATCAAGCAAGGTGTTTCTCTTACATACCTCTGAACTACAAAAGGTTACCAGTGTCCCATTCCATGAATGCATCACATTTTATCTTGCTGGAATCATCCCAATCCTTCTAATGTTAGATAAACCACTCAAAATCTTTGCCTATTGACCTCAGCTTCAAAGACCTCTCTCCTATCACCAAATGAAATAACCTTCTTCCCTGACGAGCTGGTTGACTCTCACAAAAATCCCAGACACAATTTTTTTCTCTCGGATAACACAATTGGATAATCGCAAGAGAGGAAAGACAACACTTTTTACTCAAACAGAATGTCCAGATTATTATCCTTTTAGTATCAAGGTTTTTAGACATCTGCTTATAGATACATGTCTGAAAGGATGTGTAGACTTATATATGTCCACTGTATCTCCAAACACTCATTTATGTGTCATTTTCAAGTTTTATTTTGTTGCTTTCATGAAGAACTCTTGCCTCTTACTGCTGTAAGTTGTGGGCCTATTTGAATTATTCCAACCAGAACCGAGTGCACATATTCACAAAATAATTTGATGTTAGAGTTATAATGCCGATATCTGAATCATGAATTCCAGGTCTTAATGAGCTTCTAGAGTATCAGGGAAGACAATTTACATACTGCTGGTCAACACGATGTCCATGCAACCAACAGTTGCTTTTCCAACTGGTATGTTGAACAAATTATGAGGAATGCATCCTGAGCTAGGGAGAGAAGATGTCGTCACACTTGGCACATTGTGGAGACTAAATCTGAACAGTAATGAGAATCTTCTAAACCCAGACCTCCCAACTCTCTTCTCAACACAAGGTTTTAGCCACTCTCAACAGCTCCCCCAAATTTAGTTTATATCATAGCATTTCTTAAGACTATTTCGTGTTTACTCTTACCCTCACTCTTCTTATATATGTTCTTAAACAACTACTAAAATATTTCAATCCAGCTTAAAAAAAAAAACTATTGAATAATGGTTATTTAAAAAAAATCTTAAGAGCCCAAGAATTTGAAATAGACATGAATCATCTGTGCTTTTATGTCTTCCATCTCAACCATCCAGAGGGTTATTCCAATCAAACTGAAGAAAAACCAGCTTGGTTCTGATGTTCTGGTGCTAAGCATGGTCTGGGAAGAAGTAAGGGGGCTCTGGGGCCAGGAGGCCATTGGCAAGGGGAGAAGCAGATCTTGTCTCTTAGTCAAGGCTTCCTCATCTAAGGGAGTCATAAAGTTTGAGTCTATGGTGTGTTCACTGGGAAGCAGGCTAAGAGAGAACCCATAATTTAAAACATTTTTTTTCCTTTCTAAATAGTCACAAGATTTTTTGCAAAACTTCCCCAGCTAGAGTAAATAAAAATGAATGATTAGTAACCATTCTGACAATAAAAATGTGCTGGGTGATAAAAATTAAAACAAAGTCCTCTTATGGTGATTATGCTGATGACTTTACACTGTCATGATGCCAAATGAAGGGAATTGAATAAATCTTACACTTCTGCTCAGAAAAGTGGGTGTAGGGGAGGAGAAAAGGGAGAAAAGAGCAAGTCAAAATTAGTGAAACTACTTTTAAAGTAACTTTTAGCTAAGTAATTAACCAGTAAAAATAGATTCTGAGACCTAGTATCCCTATACTAAATTGACCTACATTACCATAGTTCTTTGTGTCTGTGTCCTATCTTCTCAACTAAATTGTCCTAAACTTTGAAGACACACACTGTGCCTTATACCTTCTATATTTAGCACAGTTCCAGACATAGCAGAGGCATTTACTAAATATTTTTTGGACAAATGCATTCTTTCTTGTGCCTAGCATTTAGTAAGCACTTAGTAAATATAAGCATTTTTGAGACTCAAGATATATTTGACTATTTCCATGTTTTATAAACTCAATGAATCATATACAGTTAAGCTATAAACAAATACATATGCATATTTAATACAAAATACCACAAATAGTGTTAACAAGCTTGCTTTCCATATGGTTCACTCATTCATGAGACCTGCCCTCCTAAAATTTCACTCTTCCAAGGAAAACAGACACTAAACTATGAGCTAAAGTGTGGTGAGTAGAAGTATGGGATAGTCACATGGTCCAGAGGGAGCAGAGACTCACTGAATGGTGACAGGGGAGATGTCAGCTAGCCTAGTCAGTCAGTTTGAGTGAAGGCATAGGTATGAGTGAACTCTCATCATCAGAGAAGGCCAGAGACATGCAGCTTGGCGGGAGGGCAGCAGAGAAAGAGAGAGTGACTTATGGTGACTCTGGAGAGCTCACCAGGGACCATATCTGAAGAAGTCTTGCAAATCAAATAAAAGCCACCGTACTTGATCCCCATGGAAGACACTCAAGAGTGCTGAGTGAACGCACAGCTTGATCCTATTAGAAAGACCCATGTGATTTTGGAAAGTTCCCATTAGTTACTGTGTAGAGAATAGATTCTAGAGGGGAGCGACTTAGTTAAGGGGCTTTAGTGAAGGCTATGGTGCTGTTTCAGTAACTCAGGTGACAGAGAATGGCGCCATGGCCTAGGATGGCATTGGAGAGATAACTTTGAGAGGATGGGAAGAAAAGCATGTTTAGTTTGAGAGGTGGTGTGTTTGAGATGCCTGCAGCACACAAGAGGCAGGGTGCAATAAAATAAAATGCAAGATGTACCATTTCAGAGCCCAGGACACCTTCGCTCTCCAAGGAAAGTGAGAGTCAGGAGCACGTGGCTGGTGACTGAAGCCGCCCTGTGCATAGACTCTCAGGTGGGAGATTTACCACTCCACGCAACAATGTTGCTACAGGCAGAAAATTGAATTTGTGGTAAAATAACTCAAATACTCAAAAGGTACGTACCACAGACTTACTTTACACAGAGATGGTCCCTTTTTTTTGAAAATAAGACAATAATATAGAATAAAAATAAGTATTTTTAGCGAAGTCAGTCTGCTAATTCTCTAAGCTGAAGGTGTAGCAGTCTAAATCCTCTTCAGTTTGACATTTTCAGGGTCGTGAGAGCACAGAGGAAAAAGTCATAAAGGTTACCACACTGGCCTAATTTGTATTGCCTGATAGAATCCCACACTTGTAGCACACAAACGGTTTCACTCAGCTCACAATTTAGCTTCCCTGTGCTCTCTTATGAGAAATTCAAAGTTTTAGTTATTTAAATGGCATCTGCTTGCAAAGTTGTTAGGCTAAAAAGTCCTACAAATGTCGGGCAGTGATATGTTTTCATTTATATGTATTCTTTCATATTATCATCACAACATTATGGCAGAGATGAAGAAGGACAGAAAGAAAGATATTACAAATCATTTGTGGAACTTATTTTCCTCTGCTCTGTATAGAGTTGAAAGTATGAAAATATTTCTCCTACTTTCTTTTCAGAATAGCAAAGTGGACAGACACAAAGAACTGATGCTCAGGCTTTGGAATCAGACAACCTAAGTTCAAACCTTGGCTTTTCCACTTACCTGCTAAATGACACCCTAACTCACCCTCCTAAACTTCAGTTCCACCATCTGTAATATGGAATCTTACCTACCTTTTAGGATTACCTGGGAGCATTAAATGAGATAATGTAACTAAGGCTAGTCACCCACAAATTGCTCAACACATAGTTAAGCATGGTGAATTGTGTTCAGTTAATGATTGGGCCTTAATCATGTCAGCACCCACAAAGTGACCAGTACAAGGACTCTGGCTTTGCAGGTCCTCAATAAATATTTGTGTAATGGAAACTCCGTAAGCATTTGATGCATACACACACATATATGCACACACATGCACAAACAGGCAAATCTCAGCAGTAACCTCCCTAAGAAGAGAGAGTGTTCGTATCAGACAGACCTGTGTTCTAATTCTAGGTTTGCCACTTACTAGTTGTGTGAGGTTAAACCACTTCTAACCCTGTAAGCTTTGATTTCTCTCTCTGAAGCAGAAGGATAACAATATCGATCTCATAACAATGTTTGAAATTTAAATAATTTTTTTATTATAAGTCCTTAACATATTCCTCCTCGTCCTTCTCATTACTAATATTCTCGAAACAAAACCACACATGTAAGGGTATATATTTTGTCGTATTACTACATGGCTCATATAGTAACTTCCTACCAAAAAATTCTTAATTAAAATGAACATCAAGGGCCGTCTTGAGAGGGTTGAAAAAAAGGTGATAAAATGCAACTCTGGACTACCTCGAAGTCTGTGTAAAGGGTCATGTCCCTGGGTCACTGCCAAGTGCTCAAAGTATGACCCAAACAGCCTATGTTGGGTAGTCATACGCCCTAGAGGCAGACAGTCCTTTGTTCCAGCACTGGAGAGATGGGCTTATCTGAAAAACCAATCCGAAGCAGCAGTCCCACTGAAAACTACATGTTAATATCACATAAAATTTCCTAACTTGTATATAATGAATAGGAATATATATATATTTGGCAAAGTGATGTATCTAAAATCACATATAATAACAAGTAAGAGGGAGCACTAGTAGATATTCTGACACTGGGTCTGAAAATCAGAGCAGAAACATTCAATTGTACTGTCAGTTTTGATAAATTCTCAATGACCACAGATCAATCTCTTAACAGTTTTTTCTTTTGTAGAGTGAGAATAAGAGTGACTTTCCAGCAAGACATAAACAGTTGCTAAACTTATTGCCAAAATAGAAGATTATATAAATAGTATAAAAGTGTGAACAGTATGGAGGAATTTTAGTTTCCTTCCTTGTTAGCTAATAGCACCTTAACAATTCAATTAAAAAATAAAATATAGAAACTGATCATAATACTCAGTTAAACATATTTAGTCCATTTCTTTTCAACTAATGACGTGTTTGTGTGTGTGCCCCCGTGCACGTGTGTTTTCTGACTAGCACGGTCTGGTTCCAAGAGACTTGGGAAAATAATGGGGGGAAGTAATGTCATCTGTGTATTCATAAATCCTCTCGGTGACAGAGGAGGGGGTAGGTAACTACAGGGTCAATGTGGATGCACATACTACCAAATTATGGACAAAAGATGTGGACAATGACACATAACTGAAGACAGCTAAGTAAAGAGGCAGTCTGCCATAGTGGTTAAGAATACTAGAGCCAGGATGCTTGAGTTCAAATCTCAACTAAATATATCTTTGAGCTGTAGGACCCTGGACAAATTACTCAACTTCTCTGTGCCTTGGTTTCCTCCTCTGCAAAATGGTGGTAACTGTTGCCTACGTCCTAGTGTTTCTGTGAAGATTAGCAAGTTCATCTACACATATAAAACACAGCAATGCCTGCCATGCTGTGAGGATGGAGTATTAACTATTAGGAAGGACTGACAAAAAACATTTTAAAGATCTAAAATTCAAAGTAAGTTAAAGGGCACAACACTTATTAAAGGCAAGAAGGATTATTTTGGGAGTAAGGAAAGCTCACATTGACTGCTTTTGGACAATCGAGTTATGTTCCTGGATGAAAAAGGGAAGTGAAAGAGACTGAAAACTCTCCAGGTTTTAACATATTTCTTGTCTTCTCTGTCAAGAAGAATGAGCTCCTGAGTGGATGGAACCTTGCTAAAATGAAATCCAAACTCCCGTTACACGAAAGCAGGGATTATACAGGGTCTCTTCTGGAAGGGAATTCCACTAGCTGGGGAAATAACTTGTATAGGTACCAAAAGAATCCACAAGCAAGAATATTTAGCTCTGACCAGAGATCTTTAAAACCATATACAGAACATGAAGAGTTCCTATAATTATGGAAAATGTACCTGCTGTTCCAATTTCCCAAAAGCAATGCCATTTCTAAATATTGAGACTAATATGTTTGGTATTCCCAAAATGATTCTATTATGGATTAGTATAGTAAAGGACATCAAGAAAAGGGACTAGGGGATCACTGTGGGTTTAATAAAACCAGTCTATGTCAAACTAACTTCATTATTTCCTTTATTAGGGTTGGCAGATTGGTAATTTAGGGAAATGTGGGATATAGTAAAACTTGGGGTCAGAAAAGCATTTAACAAGGTCTGTCATGACATCTTCATTCATTCACTCAACAGATATTTCATAAATGCTTGAATCATGCCAGAATCGAATTCAATTCCCTTATTTGAGAGAAGTGGTGAGACATTCATGCTCATATATATAATAATGGGACAGTGAGAGAATTTAAAATGTAAAGTCAGGACATCTGGGTGGCTCAGTCAGTTAAGCGGCCGACTCTTGATTTTGGCTCAGGTCATGATCTTGGGGTACCGGGATGGAGCCCCTCAATGGACTCTGTGCTCAGCGGGGAGTCTACTTGAGGAGCCCCCCTCCCTCTCTCTATGCCCCTCTCCCCACTTGCTCTCCCTCTCTCTCTCTCTCAAATAAATAAATAAATTTAAAATGTAAAGTCAATGGGATGCCTGGGTGGCTCAGTTGGTTAAGTGCCTTTGGCTTAGATCATGATCTCAGTGTCATGAGCTCAAGTCTCATGTCAGGCTCCCTGCTCAGTGGGGAGCCTGCTTCTCCCTCTTCCTCTACCTCTCCCCTTACTTGTGCTAACTTTCTCTGTGTCAAATGAATAAATAAAATCTTTAAAAAAGTAAAATAAAATGTAAAGTCAATAGGATCTCGTTTCTTACTAAAACAGGGATGAGGAACTTTAGAGTCACTCCAGGTTTTCTAATTAGGGTAACTGAACAGCAGTGGTTCTCAATGGTTCCCAACAAGTGTTCACCTGGTTGCACAAGAACCACTTAGGGAGCCAATCACATCTTGAGTGGGAAACCAGGAAATTCTGGGTGAGGTCTCTGGGCAGAGTCCTGGTGATCTCTTTAGTATTACATGCTCTTGGGGTGGTTTTGATATTCATCTGGGCTTCGGGACTGCCGAAAAAAATGATAATTAATAAATGGTTTAACCCAGGATAATGAGGTTCATTTTATAAAACGCAACACACTCCTCTCTGTCCATTCTGGTAAGTCAGGCCATTTTCAAGACAGTCCCATAAGAGGTTTTATACTAATGACAAAACAGTATCAGGTGATTAAAACATGATAGAGTGCCTCTCCTAATGTCCTTAAGATTCCGTAGCATATGGGGTGCCTGGGTGGCTCAGTCGCTAAGCGTCTGCCTTCGGCTCAGGTCCTGGGATTGAGCCCCACATCGGGCTCCCTGCTCAGCGGGAAGCCTGCTTCTCCCTCTCCCACTCCCCCTGCTTGTGTTCCCTCTCTTGCTGTGTCTCTCTCTGTCAAATAAATAAATCAAATCTTTAAGAAAAAAAGATTCTGTAGCATAATCTTTTCACAGTTGACCATGGTAGTAAATTCTTACCTTTACTGATAGATTTGATTTTTGGAAAAGGTCCAGTTATTCAGAGCTATATCATATCAATAAGGTGCATAATTAACTTATTAATTTTTCTGAACAAAGTGGTACCACTGAAATATATATAATATATATCTTAGTAAGACTCGGGAAATATTTCTGGTAAATATAAAAAATACGAAATATAACATATAAAATACAAAAATGTACACAAACATTTCTTGTACCAGAAAGTGCAAAGCCACAAGACACAGATTCAGAAGTGTATTCACTATAATTGCACCCGTAGATGGGGCTAGAAATGACTGTAACCTGCAAAAAGCTCCAGCTGGCCTTCCATAGAGACAATCATCTGTGTGATCTGACTTCAGGGGTGCTCCAGAGCCTACATCACACAAAAAGAAGTCTCATTTCTTTGGTTCACTGCAGACGTTCAAAATCTACCCACAAGTGTGCCATTCTTCAGGCTTAAAACGTTGACCATTATAAAAATGCACATACCCTTGGGAAGAATGACATAATAAGCCCTCTCAGATATTAATGTCTTCACATTAATAAGTCTGTCATTTCCTTCATGAACAGGGTTTTACTAGAACTGTAATGATTCTCAGGAGAGATCAGAATGTCCATGATGGGCACTTTAGGGAAATGCCATTGACAGGGGAAGTGAGGATGCTGTAAACAGGACTTGCCTCCTTCAGGATAATGCAGGGCTTGGGCATATTTGAAATGGCAACCAAGACATAAATCTGACAGGAAGTAAGATTTGGAAAAAAAAAATTAGAATGTTATATTCAAACGTGGCGAATTTTATGCAGGATGTTTACAACAGAATAGGTAGCAATGCAAGATTATTAAACAGTTTGTACTCAGAAGTGATTGTTATTCCAAAACCCAACTGCAAGTGCATGCTGCTAACAGTTTTAAGAATTTATATAACCCATCGTTCTGCAACTGTGGGGCAAGGGAGGGGATGATGCATGTGGTGGTAACGACACCTGCCATGTTCCCCCCGTCCATCCCCCTTGCACGAGAGCATGCGTCAGTCCCAAGTGAGCTGGCCTACAGGATTGGCCCATCCTCCCCTCAGGTGTGAGAACTGCTTCATTATGAATTTTCTCTGAACAGCCTGTTTTCCACTATGGTTTTCAAGATGGATATGGACAAAGAAGGATTTCTCATTTTTAAAATAAAATTAAAAGGATATAGGTCATAGCCTAAACTTATCAGTGAACAAATACAGAAAAAAAAGAAAGAAAAAAGAAAGGGAGGGAGGAAGGGAGGAAGGAGGGAGAAAGAAAAGGCTACACAAGACAAAACCAGAACAACACCTAGTTGGAGCTTTGTTAGAAGCCTCTGGATTCGAGTCCTTTAAAATTTAAAGGAAGAATCACAAACATGATGTTTCTAATATTTCAGTTTCAGTTTAAAGATCTCAAATGGTCTTGAAAGTTCCGGACTGTGGGGCGCCTGGGTGGCTCAGTCGTTAAGCACCTGCCTTCGGCTCGGGTCATGATCTCGGGGTCCTGGGATCGAGCCCCGCATCAGGCTCCCGGCTCAGCGGGGAGTCTGCTTCTTCTTCTCACTCTCCCTCTCTATGTGTCTAATCTTTACCCAGAAGGATTTCGCTCCTGTGTGTTTGTGAGTACGATGTGTTTTTCAGAGGGTCACGATGAGGAGCTGTTGGTTTCTTTGCTGCGACGAAGCCCTTGAGATCCACAGTAACTATGCAGACGTGGTGAACTTTCATTACTTCCTCATCATGGACCAAACTGCTCACCAGTTACTTCTCTCAACCTTGCTTTAAAATAAGAGTCATTCTAATGTTCTCTCGGGTGACACTTTCTGAATAATCTCAAGTACCTCTTCTAACCACGATTATTGCACTTAAAATTGCCACTAACTACAGTCCCTGGGAGGAGGAGCATAGGATGAGGGGAGAGGTCTAGCCTCATGGGATGAATAGATAAACAAAATGTGGTGTATCCATAAAATGGAATATTATCTGGCTCTAAAAAAAGGAAGACAATTCTGATATGGGCTACACATGAATGAACCTAACGGCCATTAAGCTAAGTAAAACAAGCCCAGCACAAAAAAGACAAAAACTACATGTTTCCACATATACGAGGTCCTTAGAGGAGTCAAATTCCGCAACACAGAAAGTGGAACGGAATTGCAGGGGTTGAGAGTGGGGGGCATGGGGAGTTACCATTCCAGGGGGGTAGAGCTTCAGTCTTGTAGGATGTAACGTTCTGGAGGTGGGAGGACCAACATTGTGAATGTACTTAATAACACTGAACTGTACACATTAAAATGGTTAGGATGGTAAATTTAATGCCACGTGGGTTTTTCATCACAACAAAAATAATTAAAATATGAGTGTATGTGTGTGTGCTCAAAAGTTGTAAAAGGTACACAGCCTGTGGGACGACACACATTCGAGGTCCAGGATGTCATCACCCAGCCGTCCTGCTCCAGCCCTGACGAGTGGCTGCCTGTGGGTGGGGTCACTGAGGTCAATGAGCACGGCCACCTGTGCTCTGACAGCTTCAGTTCTTCCACCCTCTAGAAAGGAACCTTACTTTAGCATAGAACCCAAAGGACTGGCTCACCCTAGGAGAAAACATGAATCCCTTGACAAGACACCACAAAGCAGCCGGGACTTTCAACGCACACCCATGTCTGCCAATGACCTAAATCAGGAGTCAGAATGAATTTTGTGTCCTGGGCATGAGGCAAAGCTTATCATTACTCTCAAAGGTGTTCTACTTGCTCTAGAAAGTGAGAGGGGGTGAGAACCAATGAATTCAGAAACACAGTAAGTCAAAAGAGACTCTGGTCACTCCTTGGAGATTCTTAGAAGGTATTAGGATTAAAATAATGTGAATGATTTCGGTTGTCCCTGAGCTTTACTAGGATTTGCAGTTTCTCTCTCTTCATTCACAACAGAATGATGGTGACTTTGGTTAACCAGAGCTATAAGAACCTTTCCCACTTTCTGTTTTACTTTACTCAGAGTTCCACCTTTTTAAAAGATTGCATGCTAACAAATAGAAGGAATCTTTGTTTTGAATCTACTTTCATAAAGTAGATTTAGCCACAAAAATAATATCCCAGTTGGAAAAACAAAAACAAAAACTTGGGTCTCCTTAATTTAAATCCCTTAATCCTTAGGTTTGGACATATGAGGTTTAAAGAGTTTCACTATCCTGACATATATTTTACATAAGAATCAAGGCATGGTCTCTTTCTTTTTTCTTTCATTCTTTACATCAGAATCAAGGCATAGTTTTTCTTTCTTTCTTTCCTTTCTTTCTTTCTTTCTTTCTTTCTTTTCTTTCTTTCTTTCTTTCTTTCTTTCTTTCTTTCTTTCTTTCTTTCTTTTTCTTTCTCTTTCTTTCTTTCTTTCTTTTCTTTCTTTCTTTCTTTCTTTCTTTCTTTCTTTCTTTCTTTCTTTCTTTCTTTTCTTTCTTTCTTTCTTTCTTTCTTTCTTTCTTTCTTTCTTTCTTTCTTTCTTTCTTTCTTTCTTTCTTTCTTTTTCTTTCTTTCATTCTTTCTTCCTTTCTTTCATTCACTCATTTATTTTAGTTTCAAAGGTAGAGGTCAGTGATTCATTGGTCTCATATAATACCCAGTGCTCAGCACATTACGTGCTCTCCTTAATGTCCATCACCCAGTTATCCCAACCACTTACCCCTCTCCAAGCCTCCAGCAACCCTCAGTTTGTTTCCTATGATTAAGAGTCTCTTATGGTTTGTCTCCCTCTCTGATTTCATTTGTTTTATTTTTCCCTCCCTTCCCCTATGATCCTCTGTTTTGTTTCTTAAATTCCACATAGGAGTGAAATCATATGATACTTGTCTTTCTCTGATTGACTTATTTCACTTAGCATAATCCCCTCTAGTTCCATCCACATCGTTGCAAATGCAAGGCATAGTTTCTGACTCTATAAAATCAACACTGTAAATTTTGAAATGGTGTCCTCTATTCTAAGGATGACATTAGGGCCAAGTTGTCAATTGGGTAAGATTGTTACTTCCATTCAACACATATTTTTGAAGACTCACTGTGTTTCAGGTATTGCTCTGGGTGATGATGATGGTGATGATGATGATGACAAGCATCATAATCATAACAACATGATGAAAATCATTGCACTTACTGAATGTAAATCATGACAGAAAGAATAAGACAATAAATAATAAATCCAGTAAAAATAGAGAATTCCGAAAAGTGACAGAGACATGGCAAAAAAAAAAAGGCATAAATAAAGTGAGTGACAGGAAGTGCCTGGGTGCGGTGGGCAGGAGGGATAGCTTGCTCTATTCCGCAGGAGAGTCCAGGTAGGCCTGGTAAAGGAAGTGAGATTTCGCCAAATACTTGACGGAAGTGAAGGGGTCGTCCCAGCGCGTATCTGGGGAAGAGTGCTCCAGGCTCAAAGCCAGAGCTTTGAGACCGGGAGACCGGATGGGAAATGGACATCCAAACATGCGGGGCCTTTCGGACTCCGTAAAGACTGTGGCTTTGACTCAGTGAAAGGAGTCACGGAAGGAGACGAGCAGAGAAGAATAGTGTGCTCTGGCTTATGTTTTACAAAGATCACTTTGGTTGCTCTGCTGAGCATCAGATAAAAGGGGGCAAGGAATGGGAAGATCAAATATCTCTTTCCCTTACCAAGAGCTAGTTGTATGCGAATAAAAGACTAACTCTTGATGGACTGTCGGGTGGGCTGGTGTGGCCTGCTCTCAGATGTGATGATAGCAGGGTCGTCCCAGCATTCTGCAAAGACCGCTCGACCAGGAGACAAGAGACCAGACCCAGCCTCCACCACAAACCGAACAACTGACCGGGAATCTTTCTCGGGGGTGGCGAGGACCTGGCGTGGAAGACGAGGTCCAGAATGTTAAAGCTCTGGGAGTTACAGGAAGACTGGGGGTCCAGAAACGAGAAAGTTAATAGAAGGATGAGATTAATATATTTCCAAAATGGGGATTTCAGCTCAGAGATATGCTCTAAGCAAAACTCAACGCCATCATTTAGAAGAGAGCAGGACAATTCCAGAGGGTGGATATTTAATGGGGGACCTGAGGGCCAGCAAAAGGAGATCCTTGGCCAGAAGAGCTGCTACCCATAAGAGAATTAAAGAAGATAAAAAGCATGGTTTACAGGGACCGCTACTGCATTGCTCTATGAGATTACGGGCATTTACAATAGGCTGTTTTTAATATAAGTTATGTGCATTTAATATAATTTTGTTCTCATCCAATAACTCTCCCCTATGCAGTAAAATCATTAAAGGACTTTAGCAATCATTTGGGGAAGAAGATGGCTTAAAGAAGAGAATTTCTGGGACATGCTAGAGATCCACGGCCAAGTTTTGGCCCTGGGATGGATCAGCGTTAAGTTAATTAAGGTAATTTTCTACAGAGAATCTTCTCTTGATGATATTTCAACCTACTATTACTCAGCAGCCTCATCTTTGCGAGTTTAACCTCACAGAAGGTGCTCAGCAGAACTGCCTGGCGAGGCAATCGGCACAGCAGAAGGAGGAAGGAAGGATTAGAGGGGAAAAGGGGAAGTGAAGTTCAAAGTTGGGAGCAATTGGCATTGAACAGCAGTAGAAGGGATGAGACCAGATTACAAGTGTCGTAATGGAAAGGGATATGGAGGGAAGAAAATATATGGGGGCCTCTGTGCTCTATACGTCCACGGGAGAACGAGGGTCAGGCCAAAGCTCTCCAAATGCCAGAGAACCCTTAGAAGTTTGGCCGGAATGGCAGGGTATGGTCTACCTGCTAAGCGAAACAGAAGGTAAGCATGTTCTGGAGAAGGAAGAACATTGGAAGTGAAAGTTAAATTCCAAGAGGTATATAAAGAATCACAGACAAGGGAGGGTTAGATGTAAAGTATACAAGCTCGTTTTCTTCTCTATGTACTTTGGAAATGTTTTATGTCATACTTAATAACATGATTTTATTTCTCTTAAATAAAAATAGTTATTTAAAAGAAATTTGAGACAATGGATATGTGTAAATAACAAACATCTCAGATCACACCCATGAAGACCTGGCATTCCTTGTCACTATTTACTTAACTATTTGGCCAGGGGCACATCATTACATCAAAATGATGCATAAAAATCCAATAATCCTTGAGAACAAAGATTTGATGTATTAAGTACTTAATGGAAATAGAAGGCTTCATTTAAATAAACTGGTTTAAAAGAGCAGTGGAGACAAATAAAAATGTATGAATTTGCTCTTTGCTGATGATTATTAATTATGATGCACACTGGCTGGAAACCATGCACATTATCCTGATACAAGTTTATACTGAATTAGGAAATCTCATTCAACATGACTTTCATCAATATCACATTTCTAACAATAACTTACTGATATATAGTCTAGAAATTATAAGCTTCTCCATTTCAGACAAAAAATTAGCAGTATTTCTGATCTACCTAAATGCCTGGAAGAAAGGATTGAATTAAAACTTAAATATTGGCATCTTTTCTCCATTTCATCAAGATGGTTCAGGATCTTTAGCACTCACTGTGGGAATCCCCCAGGGCTCGAAATCATTCTGGATAAAGGAATATTTCACTCTAGCACTGTACTCCCATACACGTGTAAGTCCTATGTGGCAACTTGTAGTTTTGGTGGCAAAATGGCAAATAATAGACATAGGTCAAATCCAAGTTTAAATGCAAAATGCTGTAACTTCCCTTTAGGATAGCTTGTAAGAGTAATTTGACATTATATGCAAATTACTCAGCATGGTGTCTGGCGCATGGCATCTGGCACATGGTACTCTTTTAATTAAAGGGTAACTGACAGGACAAACTGGCTGAGCCAGGGCTTGGAAGAAGAAGTCAAAGAAGTCAGCTCTCCTCCAACACATTGACCAGTATCTAGAGATTGAATTCCAGTGGGAAGAAAGGTATGGTTGCCAATGCCCATGTATCTATTTGCATTTATGAATTAGTATGATGATTACTTTTAAGAGAAATGGAACTGGAGCTTTAACCACTTCCATTTAGAGTTGGGCATTTCTGAGACTTCTGATTGCCTGGGACTGCCCTGACTGAGCAGGGGAGAGTAATAAAATGTGGTGGATAGAAATCATTAAGAATAAAAGAAGTCCAAAGCAGTAGGTTCTGCATGGAACGTTACTGTGGGAAGGGCCAGCTGGTGGTGAATGTCTTCACCCAGCCATCTTCAAACAGGAGTATGTCCATGCCCACATTCCTTGGGGCATAAGTGAAGACACGTCTCAGAGATTACACCAAAGAGCAGGGCTCCAAGATGCTCTAAATTTCACCATCATGTGCCTCGGTGTCAATCTGAATTCATTCAAGCGCACGGCAATGGCATGCCTCTTCAAACTGGAGACGTTTGTCCTTCAGTTTTGAGAGACGTTTTTGTACTGTTTCCTCGTTAAAATTTTTCCCTGAGATTTTCTCTGCACTATGTTTCTGGAACACTTCTGTAGAGGCTTTCCTCAAATAACTTGTGCTTCTTGGTTGTCTGTTCTTATTAACATGCGAAGCCCTAAAAGCTCTTTGGAAGGTCTGGTGCACTGGGGAGGGCTTGTCCACTTCATGGTAGAGAGATCGCAGGCCTGGTCAGTGACTTTTATCTGGTGGCCCCTTAATTGTTGTGATCTTTAGGTTATTTCTCTGGGTAGAATCAGTATATTGAGAGAGAGCTGCCCAGCATCCCTGTTTAGCAGCTGGTGTCATCTAGAACTGGGCAGGCAAGAAGGTTTGGCATCAGGGTCTCCAATTCCCTGTACACTTTCACATAAATCCCTGAGTTTAATCCGACACCTGCCCCTCTTCCCATTTTCCCAGAGTTTTTGGTGGCGGTAGCTCCTACTATCAGAGAAGACGGAGATTGAGTTTATTTCTTGTTATTTTTGTTTGCAAGTGATTAGATGAGAAGGAATGGGAACATCTTTACTCAAAGCTAGGGGTTCAGATAATCGGAATATGCCCTGTTCGCTAAGGTGACCTCTAGCCCAAGTCACTTCTCTCCAGTATTTCCCACCTCACATTTATGAGCAAGATATAGGATTTAAGGGAACATCTTCTATCCAGTTCACCGTTTTTATTTAAAAAGCATCCTCAACTATCAATTATTTGAAACAATGGACAGATCAACGCTCAGCCTCAAGCAAATGAAACTGATCTGCAAGTGTTACTAGAGATTTGAGTATGTGAGACAATCTGGCCTTTCGCAAATCACTGCGGCGTCTGAAGTTGGTAAAAACTCAGAGGAAGTAAAAAGGAAGAGATTTTCCACATCTGGGATGGCTCTTCTCCCTTCTCCCAGGGAGAGCAGGAGCTTCTGACCTGTCCATGTGAGAAGCTCCACGCTGACCTTTCTTTGTTCTGTTGTTGTGTTTTTTAAACGTAAAACATAAGTGTCCCTTTTGATTTCCTAGGAAGGGAGTAGCTAGCCAATTTTAGATGAATCTTCAGAATTCAGTTAAACCACTAAAATAACACAGAGTGGGGGAAATCATAAACCTACAGAAGTCATCTTAAGATACAAATCTCTTAGGGCTAAAGTGAGCCGCCTCTATGTCCCTCCACACTTGACGTTCGTATGAATGGATACCACCCCTGTGGGGGACACCAGACTCGATCCAGCTCTTTCGTCTAGGTCTATGTCTGATGTTCAGTATTGGGAAACCCACTTCAGCACCCATACAAACCAATGTTCTCCTGCTTTGATTTTATTAGCAATAAAGGTGATGCCTTGTTCTGCCCCCTCTCAATTATTCTTTATGTCTCATTAGAATCAGAACTCATAGTATGAAGGGGAGTGGATTTCTTCAACCCCAATGGATACAATCACCTTCCAAAGGCACAGATTTGACAAACTGATTGAAACTACTAACCTACTGCCAATACATAAATGTATTTCCTGATAATTTGCATTGCCATTGTATTTACATTTAAAATAATTACAAAGGCTCTTTTGATAGGCTTCCATAGTAGCCGACTTAATACACAATGAGTTAACTGTGGCTGTCTGTGAAATGAGTCAAAGATCATGAGGAGATCTGTATCTAAAGTTCTTGAAGCCTGTACCTACTAAACACTGTTTGCCATTTTAAAAAACAACCCTACAAATTATGTGCTTTTATAGCCACATCTTAGAGAGTACAAATCAAAGCTTACAGAATGAAGCAAATTTCTTATTGTCATATAGCTGGCAGGCGACAAGACTATTATATTTACATATGTAGGTATACACACATCACTTATGTAAGTATTAGAGATAATGTGATTGTAAATATTAAACCAATGTCTTCTACATTTTCTCCTTTGATTATGTTCCAGTATAGCCTTTCTCTTTTTGTCAAGGGCACAAAATGGAAAGAACCTGATTCTCTCTAGCAGGGAGCAATGAGAACCAGGCATGATATGTAGAGAACAGACTTGCTGAAATCCCACTGCTTTCATTTACTTTGCCAAGAGCTAAGCAGAGGAGTACTCAGATCCCAGATGTCCCGGGGAGTAGAGATCGTACCCCTATTCTTCCTTAGGGATTAATGCTTAGGCTTGTAGCCAGAAGTATACGATCCTGGGGAAGAGTGGACCAGGAAAAAGAAGAGAAGGGAGAAGGCTAAGAGGTATGTATTCCTATTTTGTTCTCTCCACATTGTCCATGGGACGGGAGGGCAGGTTAAAGAAGAGAGTGCAAAGCAAAGCAGGGCTTTTGTCTCACTTCCCTACCTTGGACTCTGGAAAGAGGCTGCCCACACCAGCCTGGGGTACAGTCCCATGAACAGGAACTCAGCTGCCCAGCACGGCTAGTTAGGGGAGACAGGCAAATTCCATTTCCTAGCCTGGCTCAGTTCCTGGAGGTGGAGACAAGCTCAGAAGTGGCTGAGGGCTTGTCCGCAGACTGGCCAGAGTAGGCCACCATGGCAGGGGGAAGGGATTGCAGAGTGTCAGCCATGCTGGAGCAGAATGCGATATAGTGAAGATCCTAGAGAGAACCCACCAGCAGGTGTTAAAGAGATGGGGAGTCAGCCAGGGAAAACCACAGACTCTGTGCCAAAACAGACCCGCCTTGAGGTTACTACTCATCCAGATTTCATCATTAAATGCCACAGGACAAGCGGGGCAGAGGAGATAGGGCAGCATCCTGGAGCCGGGAGAAGATAGCCTCATGCCCCATGATGTGGATCACATGCTCCATGATATAATGGAAGCCACACATTCATCTCCACATATAGAAGTCATCTTCACTGGTGGGAGTGGTGGGTGACTTGAAGCAGATCATGTTCCAAGACAATGAGCAGTACCTAAGGCACTGCTTGAATGATTGCTTCAAATTAAATTCTGAAAGTGTTTTAGGGTTAAAATAAAGGAAATGTATTTTTTCTGCATATGTGTGTTGCACTGAGAGCAAAAATTTTAACTACAGTGCCAAGAGGATGTCATCAAGTTCTTTTTTTTAAATTAGAGAGTAAGTACCTAAAAGAGAGCTTATTGGTTTTAATGAGGTCAGAGGTAGGTTGAAAGCACCTAGCAATAATTCTTAAATATTTCTTTGATAGGATATTATAACATTGTTTACAATTAAGAAAAGGCATTCATGAAATTGTGGCAAAGAATTAATTTTAAGTTCCTGAGACACCTAGAAAATATAGGGCTACTACATTCAATCCTTCCAATGCAAGGATGTGTTTCTTTTTTTTTTTTTAAAGATTTTTTATTTATTCACTTGAGACACAGAGATACAGAGAGAGAGAGCATGAGCAGGGGCAGAGGGAGAAGCAGGCTTCCCGCTGAGCCAAGAGCCCGGTACAGGGGCTTGATTCCAGTACCCTGGGATCATGACCCGAGCCGAAGGCAGATGCTTAACCATCTGAGCCACCCAGGCACCCCGCAATGATGTGTTTCTTAGAAAGCTCTTCTAGTCATCATGGAGTAAAGATCTTGATCTGGTCGATTTTACTCTACACAAATTTGGTACATTTCTGCAAAGACTTTTTAATCTATCATTGCCAATGAGTTTGTACCAGACACAATGCATGGATTTGTGTTCAGTGAAAGGAATCTTATTTGTTACCAAGAAAGCTGCACCCCGTGGGCACCCTTTCATCTCAGACTGCCTCTCTGCCACCCAGAGGAGCCTGGCTGTGTTGAAGAGCCTACAACTTAGTAACTGAATTGCCAATATTTCTCTATGAACATGGGGTCAAGGGAGAAAAAGCAAGTTTCTGCAAAGTTCCTTTCCAATCCGCATTCCTAGGAGCAATTTTCACGCCCCATAAGGAATTCAAGTCCCATTGTATTTGGCAGCAATTTAGAATAAAAAGCAAATATTTAACCTGGGACTGAAGAATCCTTCAAGGTAGTAAACATACACAGAAGAACCTGAATTAAAAGGAACTGAAATCAGGCATCTAAGTAAAGATGAACAACTCTGCTGCAAAAGATATAGGGTGTTTTAATAACCACAGCTTCTCTTTCCATTAGCAGGTACAATTGCTGCCACTTAAGGAACCAATATGTCTCTCTTGCCTCTTATTACTATGATAAATTGCTAGTGAAATGCATGCCAAAGTGAGTAATGTCTTGCTGGACATTGGTAATTCACTTAGACTGATTAACATAATAACAGATACAATGACATAATCTCCGGATTCACATTATTATCTCTAGCTTGGTCTGCTCTTGCAGACATGCTGCTGAATCAAAATCAAAGATGCTTGGGATGAAAACAGTGTTTTGTTAACGTGGTGTTTCAACATGTATCATTTTCCCAGTTGGACATGTTATAAAACAAGACCAGGTCAGAGCTGTTTTTTGATCTTCTTAATTTCTTTACCATGAGAACAAATTGTCTGAATGTGAGGAAATTATTACTAGAAAACAGAACAAGAACAAGAGAGTTCACTTACCCACCTAAGCTTAAAAATGCCTAATAGCAAGTATTCTAATGTACTTTCAATATATGTCAATGAGGACCATTTAGGCAAAATGTGTCAAGAAACTTTGGAAAATAAATTAAATAAATTGTACTGAAACATTTAAAACTTGAATTCTATAACATTTAATTAGCACAGAACCATAGAGCTTTCTAGTATGACCTCAGTAATTGAGAACAGATGAAGTATTTGGGGTAAAAAGTAATTTGGGTACAAAACTAATTTTTTTCACCCCAAGTCTCTGCTATCTTGTACTATTACAGCTGTGATAGCTTTGATTAGTTGTATTTAACAAAAAGCTCTAGTTAACATCTATATTTTAATATATTCCACAAACTATATTAGATTTAAAACTACTTGAGAATAGGAAACTCCATGCAACATAGAGTAGATAACTAATGCCCCCCACGAGATGTCAGGTCCTCATCCCCAGAACCTGCCCATGTGCTCTTATCTGGAAAAAGAGTCTCTGCAGATGTGATTAAGTTAAGAATCTTGAGGTGGGGAGATTATCCTGAATTATCTAGGTGAGCCCTAAATGTGTTACATGCATAAAAGGAAGGCCATGGACATCTGACCCAAATGGAAGAGGGGCTGAGGTGAAGATCTGGACAGAGATAAGAGTGATGCCAACACTCACCAGAGGTTGGAAGAGTGAGAATTCTTCCTAGAGCCTCCATGGCGGCGGGGGGGGGGGGGGGGGAGGTGCAGCCCTGTCACCATCTTGATTTTGGACTTACGTCCTCCAGAACTGTAAGAAAATAAAGTTTGTAGTAATGTTTTTTAAGATTTTATTTATTTATCTGACAGAGAGTGCTTGCGCACAAGCAGGAGGAGAGGGAGAAAGAGAAGCAGGCTTCCCGCGGAGCAGGGAGCCCGATGGGGGGCTCGATCCCAGGACCCTGGGACCCTGACCTGAGCTGAAGGCAGACGCTTAACTGACTGAGCCACCCAGGCGCCCCATGGTAATTTTTTACTCTGATGTTGGGAAACTCATAAACAGCATTTGATTTTTGTTTCCCACAACCCAAATAAAATCTAAAGTCAAGGAGACAAAAATTCCAATGAAAAATGCATTTTTGTTACTTAAAAATATCATTAATTGCAGTGGCTAACCACTACCGTGGAATCATATATCCTAAGATATATATCTCATCTACTCACCTTATAACTGAACGTTTGTATCCCTTAACCAACACCTCCCCATCTTCCCCATTCCCCAACCCCTGGTAAGGAAACTTTTTTATTCTTTTGTGTGTGTGTGGGGGGGACTTTATAAAGAGATTCCACTCAAATCTCTTGGAATGATTTTTTTAAAAAGATAATCCTACCTATAGGTTATTAGTTGTGTTAAAATATTTTTCCAGATACACTGTTACATTGTATGATTTACCTGTTTCCTTTGTCTACTCTAGTTCTTGTATCTTTAGGGATTCCAGCTACTATTTATACTAGTCTCCTTATTTGGAACAATTAAGTGCAGTTTTATAAAATGTTACATATATCCTACTTTACAGTAGGTCTCTGGATCATTTTCTCAATGGTTAGCTAAGTCTTCATTATTCTATAAAACTGATTCTAAGTGTTGAGTTCAATCTAGTACACTTTTTATGAATGACATAAGCAGAAATTTGTTTCCTTTTATCCTTACTCTATTTGAAAAAAATCTCCATTCTAGGATAATTTCTGAGTAACTAAAGTTAGAAATATATGCATTGTCTCATTAAAGAGTCCCCAAAATGGCTAAGAATTGAGCTTCTAAAACTCATTTTTTGCTATTAAAGTTTTACAGAAATCTGTTAGAGGAAAGTCAGCATGCTTTTTGAGCCATTTCCTGTCCTTGTTCCAGTGCTCATGAAAAAGAGGAACGCTTTAGATAAACCAGCTGCTGGATTGCCTAGAATAGTAAATTACTCTAACACTCCTATTTGATGTGATCTTGTCACACTTTTTTCCAGCAGGATTTCCTCATTTTTCACAACTATTTGTTTCCACTCAAAATTAGCTTCCTACAAATAGCCTCTTGTCAAACGTGTACTGAGCTATGTGCAGTTACCATAAATAAAGAAACTCTAGTTCACTATGCCCACCTCCCTTTAATTAAAAAAAATCACAAAACGTAACTTTTTCATTAAAATGTTGCCTCCTTGCCCCAAAATAGATTACTGCTATAGTATAAAAACTTAGAATTCTGTGAACCCGTTTGGAATTTTTCACGATTATTGAATTATATTGCTAAATGTCTGGGATGAAAAAAGAACAACCATGAAAAGGTCATTCATACATTTGAAGAACTGGTATAAAAGTGATCCAAACCTCTTACTAAATTTTTTTTTTTAGCATAAGCCATTCTTAACTCTTCTACTTTTTATGGACCCAAACATTGGTTATTTTAGTGACATTCTGAGGACTCTTTCTGAAGTTAGCTCTCTGGGGAACTTTAACAATTTCATGCACACTCTAAACTGACCTCATCTTCCTGATTGAAGCCATTTCTGTGATGATCTACTTATTCTTGGAAACAAATAAATATTCATAATTTTGATTATATAATCTAAAGAAAGGGTTTGCACCTGGATGGATCCCTTCATGGTTTCTTGCCTTGTTGCTCCACATCAACCTTGGAATAAAGGACATATTACCCTTTATGAGAAGGAAGGCAAGTCTAGAATATGATATAAATCCCATCTGAACCAATTTTGATGATGTGATTTTATTAATGCATAAATAAAAGGTTTGCTGAAACATGCAATAGCAGTTTATCATCTCTTTGCCTGTATAAATGATGGATGCCAGTCTCTTCCGTTTCACTACCTGGAAAACTTTCCTTTATGTAGTAAAACAGATACATGAGTCTGTGGAAATGTTCTAAAGGAATGACACTTGGTTTCTTTTAAAAATGCTCTGAATAGAACACGAACATCTAGAATCCACACTAAAACTTAATGATTAAGGCTCAGAAAATTTGGGTGATAGACACAAACCTTTTACTTTTGTGATGTCGCATTAACAGTTTGGGCTCTGGCACCAGCCAGACTTGGGCACACATTTAAGTCCTACAACCTGTTAGTTCCATGAACCATAGAACATCTCTTCATCTGGAAAAAAAGGGATAATATATATTTTCTAGGGTGGTCATGAGGATCAAATGACTTGTATGTAAATACTTAAATGAAAACAAGTATGGTGCCTAACAGAATCTCAATAAATGTGTCCCCATTTGCTTCATCCAGACGTCATCAGATACATGTGGCCTGCATGGATTGGGTCAGCAGTGAGGGGGCACCTGGGTGGTTCAGTCAGTTATGCCTCTGCATTCGGCTCAGGTCATGATCTCAGGGTCCTGAGATGGAACCCCGCATTGGGCTCCCTGCTCGGCTGGGAGTCTGCTTCTCCCTCTCCCTCTACCACTACCCTCTCCCCTCCACTCATGCTCTCTCTCAAATAAAAATAAAATCTTTAAAAAAAAAACTGTGTGGGCCTTTAATGAGAAATATTTTCAAATTTCACTGTTTGGGCCCCATTGGTAGAAACTAGTATGAACATTTTAAAGATTGGTTAAATAATGTACACTGAATTAGCAAAACAAAATTATGTATGCACTGTTGGATTTGGGGGGCAGTGCAATAAATTTAACCCTGTCATATAATAAGTGATGGAAAGGAAAAACTGGTATTCTGGAGATATGGGGACTAAACACTGAGAAGCAAAAAGATAAAAAAAAAAAAGTCAAAAAAGTTTTTTGACTGAGAAATTCTATTTAATACAAATTAGAGTAATACATCTTCATGGATTTATGTGTTCATTTAGTAAATATTTAGTCTCCACCACACTGTAAGCACTATTCTTGGTTCTAGGGATAGAGCCATGAGTGAATAAGACTAAGTTTTTTTCTCTGCTTCCACAGTGCTTACATTCTGATGAGTAAATGTATAATAAACAAATAGACAAGTATTTAAGAAATAATACATATATGCAGGAAACAAAATGTGGAGGTCTGTTTGAAAGTGGTTGGGGCTCCTTTCCTATGCACTGGGCAGGAAGCCCCTGAGGGCGATGGCACTTCCACTAAATCCTGAGCAAAAAGGAACAGGCAGCTTGAGTGTGAGGGGAGGGGATTTTTGACCGAGGCAGAAAGAAGCGAGCTTGGCAGACAAAGAGCCAAAAAGGAAGAGGGTGGTGGAAGATGAGGGGGAGCAAGGGCGGGTGACTGTCATACAGGGCCCTGGCAGCTATAGGATCAAGAGTCTGGACTTTGTCAGGTGTTCTGAAAGCCCCTGCAGGATTGTGAGCAGAGGACAGGTGTGACAGGTGTCAAGAGTGGTGGCAGGGAGAGCCGGTGGGAAGATGGGTCCAGGCACGTACCACCAGAGTGGGAGGATGTGTTATGAAGACTGACTTAATAAAATGTCCTGGTGAATTACCTGTGGGAAATGAGGAAAGAAGCAAAAGAAGAAAAACAACACCTAGGCTTTGCCTGGTTCTCCTGGGAAAGGAGCAAAGTTTGGAAAAGGGAAACAAGACAGGGGAGAGGCACGTTTGGGGTGGAATGAGGAAAATCCACAGTCCATTTCTGCACATGTTCATTTAGAACTATCTGTTAGGCACTCACATGAGGACAGCATCTTTGTTACATGGAGTCTGATCTTCAGAGAAGGGCTTAGGGCTGGAGCTGTCATAGGATCCAGATATAGTCAGAGATTTATGTCAAAAGATGTTTAAATTTCTTTTCAAAATGTCACAAAGAGTGAATGAAAATGAATGAAATGATCACTAATATGGGATAAATACATTATGGTACACCCGTATGGCATAATGTTATGCATCCTTTTTAGAATAATATTTAGAGGAACAGAAAATGGGGAAAATGGGAATGTATTGTTATATTATTAAGAGGAAAAAGGTATGAGTTTTGTAATCCCACATTTGTGTAAAAGTATGTAAATTTTAGAAGTCTAGCATATAGGGGTGCCTGGCTGGTTCAGTTGGTGGACGTGCGACTCTTGATCTCGGGATTGTAGGTTCGAGGCCCATGCCGGGTGTAGAGATTACTTAAAAATAAAATTTGAAAAAAAGTCTACAATATAAAAATATTTGAAGTTACTTTGGAGTTTTTCAGCGGTAAGAATAGAGATGTTTTGTATTTTCAAGTGTATAAAACTATGGAAAAATTAGTGACCATAAAAATAGCAGTTAGCCTATGAGTTACAATAAAACAGCAGAATATATTAAAAGAAAGATCTAGCAAAAACAGTTTAATAATATTTCATTTCCTAATGTTACTATAAATTTATTAACTGAGAAGTAGAAGTATTGATATATTTTCTAATTAATGTGCTTGTATAAAGGTATTGTTTAATTTTTTTTACAAAAGAAAACATTTCTCAATATTTTTTCCTGTTCTTTGCATACATAAATTGTTGGTCTCAGAGAATTTTTGCATACACGTTACTATACTTCACCATTTGTACCTTTTTTTTTTTTAACAAATAAATGGTATCTAGGTAGTCTATGCATCACTGTTAAATTTACTTGGAAAAATGCAATATGACATCCACTGCTGTTCGTTCCAAAACAAAAGGGCCATGAAATGTTTTGTTTCCCCTCAATGGTTGATTTGGATGACACATTGGAAATGATCAATTGTGTAAGAACTGAGCTCTGAAGTGAAAAACAGGGGAAAGGTGTAAGGCACATCATAGTCATTGGAATTGTGTTATATATATCTACAATTATAAAATCAGTGCAAAATTTTCCCTTATTAAACATACACTATCATGGCCATCTAGTGAAATTAACAATGTCATCAACTCAGGCACAAGAAATGTCAATTAGCTTCCTGCAACAGGAATGTCTTCTTTATCAAATTAAATCAGTCAATACGTTCTCTCTCGAAATTCTTCCTAACTTTCCCTGAAATCTTATGAAGAAAATCCTATATTTAAAAAAGTCGGCCCCTGGGAATTTGATGTTAAAATCTGATGCAATGTTTCACCTATCGGTTGTTGGCATTCAATTAAAAACTTTTGATTATAATAAAGCAACTGGGGAAAATGTGTTGTATAACAGTGTTCAAGGTCAAGATTAGGGTCAAGGTTAAGCTGAAATCCAAGATCTGATTTTATTTATTTTTTTAAATATTTTTTAAAAAGTTTTTATTTATTTGAGCGAGAGCGAGAGAGAGGGTGCACAGAATGCAGGGGTGGGGAGGGGCAGAGGGAGAGGGAGAAGCAGACTCCCCGCCGAGCAGGGAGCTCCACGTGGAGCTCGATTTCAGGACCCTGAGATCATGACCTGAGCCAAAGGCAGACACTTAACCAACTGAGCCACCCAGGTGCCCCCCAAGATCTGATTTTAAATGCTAGTGATTAAATAAGTGTTTGTGCCCATACTGGAACATATTTTTAGGAAATACACTGTAGGAACATAAACTGGTGAACCCATGTAAAATGATCTTAACCCAGGTCCAGGATATCAACTGGTTATCAAGGTGTTTCCATGGGTTGTGAATAATGGAGACATATTACTTTGCTTATACAACCTTTTCACAGATTATAAAACTTTCAGATTTAGGGAAAGTGATGGAGCATGGTTATTGCGAATATCATTTATGTCATACTTAATGAGTCTAGCAAGAACTATCCCAGTGGTACAGTGGAGATAAGAGGAAAAGGAAGGCCATATCAGTGGAAGAGGTCTGCCAGATACCTTAGATGCTTCTGGTACAAGAATTCATTCCGCCCGTATGGACTGAACATCCTTACAGTGTTCAGCACTTTGACAGGTTCTATCTCGGATTGCAAAGGGGAATTGGCAATATGGATGCAAGAGAAGCTCAGAGCCCATTTAGGGACAGGAAGATGAACATATAGACAGTGCAGGATTTCAGTTCCATAAATACTTAGTAAGTAATGGCAGAGAAGCTGACTCAGGGGACTCAGAATTCATACATGAGGCAAAAAACTTGGACCAGTATGTTAATGGATGTGTAGGCATTTTCCAGGCATAACAGAAGGTGAAGGCATTCTAAGCAAAGAGGGGAACATAGGCTAGCCTAGTGGCCCAGTAACACAAAAGATCTTAACATGCGTGATAACTGAGAATACCGACCCGCTTTGGAATGTTAGCTGTGTGAGTGGGTAGGGTTGGATATGTTAGGAGAATTTCCTGAAGTCAGATACTGGAGGACCTCTTCTTCTCACTGAAATGTGTCTGGATTTTAATCTCAAGACAAAGGGAGTGTGGCTATGGGAAATGTTTACACAAAAAGTAAAATATTCATATTTGTGTGTTAGAAAGGATTCCAACAGGAAGAGCAATGACCTAGGGAGTAATGCTGGAGTCAAGAGTCTATTACAATGTTAACTGCAATAGTTTGGGTATAAAATCACAGGGCCAAATAGTAGTCATGGCAAGGTAAAGAACAGGATTGGTTTTGTTTGGTTTTAAAAAAGAGAGAGAGGTCATATGATACCTGTCTGGAGTGGTGGGGGGTGGGAGGGATGGGGTGGCTGGGTGATAGACATTGGGGAGGGTATGTGCTATGGTGAGCGCTGTGAATTGTGCAAGACTGTTGAATCACAGATCTGTACCTCTGAAACAAATAATGCAATATACGTTAAGAAAGAAAAAAAGAAGAAGAAGATAGCAGGAGGGGAAGAATGAAGGGGGGGACATCGGAGGGGGAGACGAACCATGAGAGACGATGGACTCTGAGAAACAAACTGAGGGTTCTAGAGGGGAGGGGGGTGGGGGGATGGGTTAGCCCGGTGATGGGTATTAAAGAGGGCATGTTCTGCGTGGAGCACTGGGTGTTATGCACAAACAATGAATCATGGAACACTCCATCAAAAGCTAATGATGTAATGTATGGTGATTAACATAAGAATAAAAAATTAAAAAAAAAGAGTGAGGGAAGGCGCATGTGCACAGGGGGTTGGGGGGCAGAGGGAGAGGGAGAGAGAGAATCTTAAGCAGGCTCCTTGCCCAGTGTGGAGACCGACGCCCGGCTCCATCACACGACCCTGAGATCATGACCTGAGCCGAAATCAAGAGTCAGATGCTTAACTGACAGAGCTATCCAGGTGCCCCAAGAATAGGATTGTTTTAAAGGACATTAGGTGATGGAATCGTCTGGATTGATCACTCATTTTGGTTGAAGCGTCAAGGGAACTAGGAAAATGACTTAGAAATTCCAATGGGCAACTGCATAGTGGTGATTACCGGTGGTCCGAAGAGTGGGATTGAAAACTAAGTTCAAATTTGGACTTACAAAATTATAACTGCTGTTAGAATGCCGTTAACTCATTCCTTCAAACAGCATTTAGAGAGCACTCCGGGGATCTCTCTATTAAGGGTCAGCTATCACAAGGGAGATAGCGAGAGCAAGGGGCTGTCAACACGGGCGTAAAGGAGCCCCTGAAATGAACATTTTGAAAATGGATGAATTAAAAAGACGAATTAAGAAAACAGAATTCAGAAGAATAAGAGAGCATTAGATAAATAACAGTGGTTTTCTAACTTTTTTTTGACTGTGGCCCCTAATAATAAACACATTTTACCTTTGACCCAACACATCTACATACAAATATAAATGAAACAAAGGCTTTATAAGAATCAGTGATGGGATATACTCTGACTTTTTTTTTATTTTCTCGTGTTTCATTTAAAAATGCTGCTGGCAATCTACTAAGCTGATTTTATGATTGATTCAGAGGTCACCCTTGAAGTTTGATCAACGCTGACAGGGAACTCGGAAAGACGAGTTTTGTTCAGCATCCAGCTGAACACAGAAGTCTTGAGTGTCAGGAGCAATGTGATTGAGTTGCCTTTCTCATTAGCAGGCAAAAGAGAATCTGAACAAAGGGAGAGGGCTCTCTCTACTAATTAAGCGGCTTTTCCTTACTCTACACAGCCCCTGAGGATCTCCTAGCTCACAGCATAAAGGAAAGAATGAGATTAAAGTCCATGATCCAGTTACTTTTTAAAGTTCAAATAAATAAATAAATAAATAAACACCTTGGGTAATACAGTATAAGCTTGTAGTTGATCTCTCAAAGAAATTGATAAGCAGGGGCATCATTCAATTCAACTAACATTTATTTGTGTCCTCCTTTGTGCCCTCTGTGTTAATTTCCCACTGAGAGTTTAACAAAACTGAAATAAACAACCTGGAACTGCTTCTGTACAATGAGTTCTTCCTTGCCTTGAACTTACTATTTCTATCTTGCAACTTATCTTATGTGCTTCCTCCTTGAAGAAGCTGGAGATGGAGAGAGAGAGAGAGAGCGAGAGCTCGCACACATGCGAGCAGAGGGAGAGGCAGAGGGAGAGGTAGAGAGAGTCTCAAGCCAACTCTGCTGAGCGCAGAGTCTGATTCAGGGCTCGATCCCATGACCCTGAGATCATGACCTGAGCAGAAACCAAGAGCGGGACGCTTAACCAACTGAGCCATCCGGGTGCCCCAAGACTCTAACGTTTCTGTAACTTGTTTAATGTATTTTTATAGACAAACACTAGGAGTATTAAGACAATGAAATGCAGCTGTAATTACTCTGCTATTAGAGTGTTACACCTTGCAGGATGGGGACTCAATGATAATTACTTTGTCCACAATTTTTACTTTGGCAGAGATCCTTTATTTTTGCTCTTTATATGGAGTAGTGGAACAAGGCAAGATTAGCACTGGTGAGCTCTTCGTGTTCTTCCACCTCAGCACTGTTTTTGCCCCACTGTCCAAAAGCCATTAGACATTATCATTTGACTACATTATTTTTTAATCGAGGTTATTTTAAAAAGCTAAATTTAAAAATCCACTAGCAAGAATGGCTGCAAAATCTTTTGTAGCACAATTTGTATCACTCACTGACTTTTACGTCAATGACATGAAAGTTAAGTGATCTTGATTTGGGAAAGCCACCAAAATCATGTAGTCAGAGAACCTAGAAAGTAGGTAAGTTTTCAAACATGAAGCTGTGCTTCAAGAGAAGAAAAGAAATATATTTTTAAAGGAATGCATAGCTATGACGTTTTTCATTTCCCCAAGAGGAATGGATGACTTTATCTATCACTGCAATCTAAGTAATTGGAATTTAATATCCATTTATTTGCTGAGCTTAAAAGGTCATTATAGCACATCCGAAAATCACTAAAAATGATTGACTCACTTTCCCAGTTGGAAAACAGGCTCAGCACAGTGCATGGATGACACTTTGTTTATCCAATTTTTTACTTGTTCCTTTCATCACACGCTCTGAGTGCACATCCAATACTACATTTTTAATTAAGTAATGTATATGAATCAATGACTGTTTATACAACCAACTTTCACATGATTATGCAATACAAGTGCAACACATCATGCTACTCCATGCTTCAGCAGAGAGAGAATTTCAACTTCAATTGAAGAATAAAAAAATGGAATTCCTTCTCTTCTCTCTGTGTTATTTTTTCCCCTTTGGGTCTCACGGTGTGCGAGTTTTCTGTCCCCCCTAGCTCTTATAACCCCTCTCAGTGCAATCTGATAATGCACAAAATAGTCTTGAGGATTTCTCCTTTAGATCCTAGAGCACCTACAAATAATCTTACAATGAATAAAGAAAACAAGATAGGAAATACACGAACAATTTTCAAACAAAGACTGTGATGTTTACCAAAATTTTTATTTCTGGAAGTGATCAAAATATGGAGTTTTGACGAGTAAGAATTTCCAACTATATAATCTAAAACTATGCTTTCGAGAAAGTTCAATGAAAGAATTCTTTTTGCTATAAAAAGCAATTACTTTTATGTAAAGTTAAATTTATTACTATTTGTGTATATATATAATATATATCACTATAAATATATATAAATAAATTATATATGTATATAATATACATAAACACACACACACACTCGACTCCCTCATCCATACCTCTTGCTCCCCACTCCCCAGTGGCTACCTAGAAAAACCCCATGAGGACAGGGATTTTGTTTCAAGAAACAAAAATCTATGCCCACTGCATAGAAGGAGGTCCAGAAATATTTGTTGAATGAATAAAGGGAATACCTGAGTTCTTCAGCTTCAAATATTTAACTAATGCAATTTAAATCATGATTTTCTTTCAGATTATTTAGTCCCCTCAAGTTTTAAATGACTTCAACATATTATAAATACCTTCTTTATTTAAAAGCAAGTGTTAAAACCACTACTTCTTCAAAACTACCTCTGCTTCCCAGGCTTATTTTTTACTACATTTATGTGGTCCTTGTTGAGGGAAATAGATCCATTGAGTGCACATCTAAAAGGAGAGTAAAACAGTGTTAATATCCGTCTATCGGAGAGAGAGGCAAAATATGAGACAAATCAACAAAATTCTTTTCAACTAATTGAGTTGAAAAGAGAGAATGTGAAAGCATTTGGTGAGGTGTACAGAAGATATTTGTTGAGACCAAGCATTTTGATCTCAATTTTGTGGAAGCAATCAATTTCACTATGAAACACATGCCGATTTCATGGCATATATACTGACCATTCAAATGAAAAAAAGTAAGGCCTAAGAAACTCTGTCGAATAAGATATTATTTAACTTTAAGGGTAAACTGTCCAGTCTCAAAAATGCATTTTTAATGCATTTTCCTGAAAGACACCTGCTTGTATCTGTCACTGAGGACACGTCTCAAATAAGTGCAGATTCTCATTTTTATTCATATTGGTTGTTGCAGAAGGATAAAAAAGGAAACCTTTAATTATAATTTTATAAGCTATTTATTCTCTAGATATGAAATAAACGTGGCTGAAAACCTGAAGTGTATTATACTTTCAAAATTAATTTTATTTCAAAAATCAAATTAGTTTTCTACATTCATAAAATACGATATGCCTCCACATGTATGTGACTGTCCTGCAGCGAAGAGGCTGTTACAAATTTAGGTTATGTAAGTATGCATCTGAATTAGTAGTGTACAATGCATATTATACATCTCCTTTGTAAAAAGAAGGTGACAAGTCTGTCCCTGCACAGCAGTCGTGAAGATGACATGATGATGTGGCACAATTTGAGATGAAACCCCACTGCATAGTTACTAGCTCAGTAGATGGTTGTTGCCATTATTGTTACTACATGTCAACATACAACTGTAAGTTCTTTAGCTAAAAAGAATGTCAGAAAATAGACACTGAGATATTCTAATCTTCAAATACATAAAATAAAGACAAAAAGTTATCGGGAAACAATCTGGAAATTCTTCAAGTGTTACCTTTGGGAATAACAAAAAAAAAAAACCCACTTCTTTCGATAATATATTATTCTTGCTGTATTGCTCTCTACTTGCTGGAGCCTTTCAAAACTTTAATATTGTGATTACAGTAGTCCTATATTTCTACATTAGTCCTATATTTCTCCTTACACACCTGGATGAATATTCATTAGTCCTACATTAGTCCTATATTTTTGCTTACACAACTGGATGAATGTTCTTGATATATGATTCATTCAAACATTATCCCTCTTTGCTAGAAGCATGTCAATCTAAAATAGCTCCTACATGGAAAACTGTCAGCCCATTTTCCTCTCAAATACATCTTTACTGGCTTAATGCTTTCCACTTACCTACCTACAGCCATCTGTGAAAGCTGCATGGCTTGAGATGCCATGTGTTACTTAGTGTTCTTCATAGTTAGCCTGCATTGACTCCTCTGTATATGACTGATGTACATTAAGTAACAAAGATGAATGCTGAGTGTTAAAATACTGGTTTAGTGGACCCAATGGTCTTTCCTGTTAAAATGGTATTATTCAAGAATAAACATTAAACTAAATGATTTGAAGTCTGCTTCTGAGTTATATACAGCCACTAAAATAGGTTTCAGATAAAATTTCTTGTGGCTACATAACGAGGGTTTTGTTTACTGACTTAGAGGGGGTTTTTTGGTTTGGTTGTTTTTCCCTGTATTTCTTTAAAAAGAAAAAAAAGATTTATTTATTTATTTTAGAGAAATATAGAGAGAGAACATGCATGTAGGTGGAGAGGAGCAGAGGGAGAGGGAGAGAATCTTCAGCAGACCCCGAGCTGAGGGTGGAGCCTGATCCAGGGCTCAATCTCAGGACCCGAGATTATGACCTGAGCCTAAACCAAGAGTTAGACACTTAACCATCTGAGCCACCCAGGTGCCCTCATCTCTGTATTTCTCAAAAAGATAGCTGAACCCTGTAAGACTGTTGAATTACTCAATATACACATTCCACCTCCCCCTATTCAGGTTAATAGTACTTATCTTCCATGGATGTGTATAAAATTCAACTCCTTTAAAAGGACACTCATAAAGCCACAAATAATTTTTGAGATAGACATCACAAATATATTATGGCCATGGAAATAAGTCCGGCAACATGAGAATCGATTTGTTTGGATGAGCACCATGACTGCTTTTTCTTTTTATTACACCCTAAATCTTAATGCAAGGTTTCAAGATGTGGATGTTGATCATGCTGAAGGACTAAAAGTATGGAACGATGCAGAGCCCTGTGGAAAGAGGTCAGAAGAAGCACCAAGGTCATCTCTCACCAAGGTTCCCAAGCACACGTACATGGAACATGGGCTGTTTGCTAGGAATGCACCTCCCAAACCTTTACACTCGAAAGCCTCCTCCACAACCATGACTGTCCTCGTCATGGGCAAACTCGTGAAGGCTAATGCTATTGCAAAAATAAACAGAAAGAATAACAGGAGTGTACAAAGCAACTACTGAGAATATTACAATCTGAATTATAAACAAGTCAGGTTAAATTTATGTGTGAAAGACTATGGGTGCTGTTATGGATGGACACAGAGCTGGACTGACCAAGCACCACCACTGTTTCAGATGGTTTATAGTTAACATGTGAGGCAAGAAGACTTGGCTTTCTGTTCTGATACATGGCAGCCAGGCAATTAGCTCTTGGCTCAGATCACTGCCCCAAATTATCAGTATTTCCCACCTTGGGAAAAAAATGATGACTCATTTGAAATATGCCACCCAGTACAACCCTGAATTTCGTCCAATATGAGCGCAAAGGACAATACCTTAAGTTTATTTATAACACGAATAAGCATACAATATGGTTTAGATTAAGTGATCACAGAATTGAAAAAGCAAGCCCTTCCTCCCCATCGTTTTGTGACATATGTTCTGCAATTCCACTTCTTTTCTTCTTTTTTCCCTATTTTTTTAGAAAAGAAAATTATTTTAAATGTGGTAACAGTCCAATCTTCATAACAAATTAAACACTGAGCTGATACACCTGATAGGCCTAAAAAGGCTAATGGATTTTTTTTAAAGTCAGGATGCCATATTTAAGTTATGTTTGCATTTTATGATTTGATTTAAATTATTCGTTTGTCTTTTTTGAAATTCTGGATCTAACAAAGTAAATCTTATAATTGGGCATATTTCTAAAAGTCCCCTAAATATAACATATGGCAAGAAGGACATTTTCAGAATCAGAGAATCTCTGATTTAAATTACTTTAAACCTGCATTATATAATAATTTGTGATTATATCTTCACAGCTCTTGATGCAGGTATTGGCTACCATTCCTTGCCAGATGCTCTGGTAAACCATTCTAGCCAACGCAGTATGAAGTATATTTTAATTATTTCCCTTCCCCCAGCCCCCGAAACTGAGACTTTAAAAGGTTCAGTGACTAGGTTCCACCATAAATTAATAAATGGTTTCAAACCTAGGGCTTTCTGATTCCAAAATCTGTGGTGGTCACCACAATCCCACACTCATCTAGTGATAATAACCATTAATGCCGATTAGTTACTAAGCTCAAGAGTTCCTAAGCGCTTGTCTCTACTAACTCGTGTAATCCATAAAACAACCCTATGATATAATTTTATTATTAGACCCATTTTACAGGTGAGCAAACAAAGGCACAAGGAGATTAAGTGACTTGTCCAACATTGCAAAGCTAAAATATGAAAGAATTGGGTTGCAATCCCAGTCTGACTCTAGACAGCTCCCCATACCTAAGGACTATATGACGATATTACCAACTGAATATATGTTACCTGTTATAAGGTTTTTGTCTCACCTAAATGCAAACACTTTATTCATGTAATAAACCATTGCCCCTTCAATAATAATCATATCCAATTTCTGGTGAATAATTTGCAAACCAGTCTCATTGCACTGGCCTGGTTATATAACAACTTGTTTAATTTTAGTGAAAAAGTCTTTCTCAATCTTACTAAATATATTTGTTAAGATTTTTATTTTCAATCTTTTACTTTAAACTGAGTAGCTATATTCTGTTAACAAAAGAGAATGGTCATATGAGGTACTGAAGAGATAGCAGTGAAAAGGAATTAAATGTATTAAACCAAATGATTAATACCTGATTGAATTTCTGTATCATTTCCTTAGTATCCTGAAATTAAACTATACATAAAAAGTATCTAATGCATCTTTTATCCTCCAAGTGTAAATACCCAAAATTAAGTCTAATAAGAAATTATCCTGGAGATCAGGAGCAGAAACACCATTCTTAACAGTTGGTTGGGGACTGGTGTATGCAGTGTGGTGAGAAACATGTTTCTCAAAATTTAAACATAATTTTCTCAAATATGAGAAATTCATCTGAGTCATGAATTAAAATTAAGTATGATTTTATAATTTATATTTTAGAGGAAAAACACACAAAATATCAAGCTGTATTAACCAACTTAAAAAGCAAAGTATATGGGGATTAAGGAGTGCATTTGTTGTGATGAGCAGGGGGTGATATATGGAAGTGTTGAATCACTAAATTGTACACCTGAAACTAATGTTACACTGTATATTAACATGACTGGAATTTAAATTAAAAAACTTAAAAAGAAAGCAAAGTATGATCACAACTTTTATCCAATTCCCTATCTGAAATATGAGTCAACCACAGCCATACCATTTTTATGGGGTTTGTGGTTAACTAATAATTTCACATTATTATCTTACTGGACCTATAAAGTAATCTTATGAATTAGGTAAAGCAGAAATTCTTCCTCTCACTTTGCAGATGGAGGAAACTGAGGCTTGGACTATACACGGATATACTATATCTTCATGTTATAAGGAACTGGTCAGATGATATAACAGATTAAGGTTTTCAGACATAGTATAATTCCCTTTCCATGACACCATAAACATCACGTGTCAATTACCATGTGACACTTTGGGTAAGTGAAAGCATTATCAGATATCCCGTTGGTTAAGACTGTAATAAAATCGAAGTGTTTCTAAACATTACATTAGGTAAAATTTTTATACTGCCAGATTTATATGATATTAAACAACCAAAAGCCATTGCAACTTTCCAGTGACATTTTTTACTCTGTTAAAGGAGAGGTAAAATTCAATTCTTCTAAACTCTGCTATGGAGATGCATATATATACTACGGTACTCATAGACATACACAGACATAACAGATACATTTTAACCTGTTCTTTCATTTTGCAATTGGTTGGCACACAACCAGAATAAATCTAGCCATATTCACAACATAACACGAACACATGTATTTGCACATTTTTCATTGTGAATGTATACACTCTGTTGAAGATCTCAATATAACCACATAAATGATAATGTATAGATAATACCTAATAGTGAAGGGGCTTCGAGGCATACATCATGACAGGGATGCTTAAAGTTCTATCGATCCACAGCTCACTGAGCAACTCGTAACCGAAATGTGTGCCATCACCATTCAGATCTAAAAAGAAACACAAAGAGATAGCAAAGTCAATAAATATTATTTCATATCATTCATTGAAGAGTATCTTTCCAATACACAGCATTAAAAAAAAATGTTTGACAATCCAGCAAGGGGACCTTAATTCACACATCTCTGTTTTCTCCACAATGCGTAGTACATAGCCATGGAAACACACTATGCCGTCAATAAAGAAGTCTGATTAGGAAGTAGTAGATTTAGTAGTAAATTGGTATGACATTACTGGAAGGCTATACATTTACCAATATAGAACAAAATAGGGCCATCTGGGTGGCTCAGTCAGTTAAAGCATTCGAGTCTTGACTTCAGCTCAGGTCACGATCTCTGGGTCGTGAGATCAAGCCCTGCATAGGGCTCTGTGCTGGGCGTGGAGCCTGCTTAAGATTCTCTCTCCTTCTCCGTCTGCCTCTCCCCACCGCCCCCTCCAACTCTATCTCCCTCTCTCTTAAAAAAAAAAAAAAAAAAAGAACAAAACAAACAAAAGGCATATTTAACATCTTTGGCTGTAGAATTATTTTTAGGGCCTATGTATTGAACATCCTATCAGGCCTGCGTATGACTTTTTTTTAGTCTTTCACAACAAAGCTGCAACATAAATAGTTTCCTCGTTTACAGCATTCCAGGTTCAGAATAGTAGAGCGACTGGCCCCAGACTCTGACCTCCAGAGCCATGGTCTTCCACCATATCATGTGGAGAGTCCAGGTACATGCGTCACCATCATCCCACGCCTACTTGTACTCCAAACGTACTCCAATATGAGTAACAAATATGAGATACAAAGAGGACCACAGAAAGATGAATCTCCTTGATCTCTGACTCCCCTGCAGTTCTCTGGAAGACAAGCATGGTACTCTGCTCATCACTGTATGGAGTGCTATAGAGTGAGGTTTCATTTTGGGATTTAGAGCCTGCCACATGTAAATATTTGCTGAGTAAATGAACAAATAAATGGCAACAACCAAAGTAGGAATTGGCATATCTTTTTTGTCTAAATTCACACTCTCATTTGATTGATCCTTTCATTTACTTGCCAAAGTTATCTTCCTGTTTGCAACACAATCTCAAGGGAAAAAAAGGAGAATAAGTAATCTGAAAAATCATACGAATTAAGGTCAAATATGTTCACTCGAAGAATTACGCAGTGATCAGTAGTCAGCTTAATTTACTTGAACTGGAGAGGTTCCTGAAGAACAGCAAAAGGTTAAAAACAGAGAAATTTTCCAGAGAAAAAGAATTGGCCTTTCATTCCCAGATCAGATACCGGCTTGCTGACAGAACCTAACCACCTTCCCCCTATGACCAGACCCTTTCGTGCACAAAGACAGGAGCAAACAGAAACGACTGAAGGTTCTAGGAAGGAACTAGCAAGAGCTGCTCTGGATTAGAGATGCTGTCATGAAAGAGCTACATCAGACACCCCAGTGGTCAGACCCCAGTTGACCCCACCGAAGAAGCAGTGAGCACCATTGGAGCACTGTCGGTCTAGAGCAGAGAGAGGCTGGCAAACTGCAGCCTTCCGCCTGTTTTTGAGCTAAGAATGGGTCCTACATTTTTAAATCGTTGAAAGGAATCAAAAGAAGCCTGCAAATTATTTGCAATTCAAATTTCAGAGTCTATAAATAAAGTTTTATTGGAACACAGCCACAGCCATTCATTTACATCTCGTGTCTGGCTGCTTTTGGGCTACAATGGAAGAGTTGAGAGGTGGTCACAAATAGCATGACCTGCAAAGTCTAAAATACAGACTATCTGACCTTTTATTGAAATGGTTGGCTGGTTTCTGGTCTAGAGAGTTGTTAGTTCTCCTTTTGGAGGGGATGTTATTCGGGAAAGAAGGTGCTTTTGGGTAGACTGGAAGCAAGGGGTAGGAATCCAATCCTCCCAGAAGATCGGGAGTCCGAGGGGCAACGCAACAGCTGCATGGAGTATGGCCAGGCCTTTTGGGGGACAGTGGGGCTTTTCCCTGGAGGAGGCACCAGAAAGGAGGTGAGACTCAGTCACAGTCAATCTGGCACACAGGCTGGGCCAATGAACATGGATGGAGAAAGCTGGCCACCATCACCTCAAGATGTTCTCACTGGCCGTACCTAAGGATGCATAAAAGGGTGATGAAGATAAGCAAAACAAAGCATAATGCCTATAAAAAATAATCTGTTGTGATGAGCCCTGGGTGTTGTATGTAATTGTTGAATTACTAAATTGTACACCAGAATCTAATAGAACACCATATGTTAACTAACTGGCATTTAAATAAAAACTTAAAGGGGCGCCAGGGTGGCTCAGTCGGTTAAGTGTCTGCCTTCGGCTCAGGTAATGATCTCAGGGTCCTGAGATTGAGCCCCGCATCGGGCTCCCTGCTCAGCGGGGAGCCTGCTTCTCCCTCTCCCTCTGCTCCTCCCCACTGCTCATGTTCTCGCTCTCTCCCTTTCAAATAAATAAATAAAATCTTTTAAAATAAATAAATAAATAAATAAATAAAAACAAAAAATTAAAAAAATTAAAAATCCTATTTTAAAGAAAAGAATCTGCTACATAGCATAAAAAAAACCTGTGTTGTCTTTATGAAGAAGAAACATTCACATTTGAAAGACATCAAAGAAAGTGAAAAATAAGTTTTGTAGAACATCCATTTTGTATTCTCAATGAAGTTTGAGACAACACAGAACAAAATTCTGAAGATTTATCTTCAGAGAAGTTAATTAAACCCAAATTAGTGAGAAGCCATTTAAGTGCTTTCCCATTTAACTCTTAATTGCATCTTGGTGAAGAGATGAGGGGTTCTGATCTCAAAGACTTGGCTCTGAACACCAAATCCACCATATTCTTGCTGTGTGACCTTGAACAACTTCATACTCGAAGTCTCATTTCCATCACCTCTAAAACAGGGTTATTCTAAAACTTATAAGAAAAAATACACATAAAATGCCCAGCATACCGCCTGTCACATGGGAAGTGTGTGATATTTACCTGCTTCCTGTCTTCTTTCAGGTCTAACCCTGTTTACCTTCCCACCCTCCTGTACTAATACTCAGCCATCCACCATGCCAATTACAGCTATACGAAAGAGGCTGCCGCAGAGGTAGGTCTCTCCTGACTTTGCATTTTCTGCTTTCTTTGGGTAGATTTCACTTTTTAACATTGAGCCCTTTTCTAATCGCACTGATAAATTGATATTCACTTGAAAAAATGTTTAATTCGTTAGTGAATTTTGTAGCCATCTTTAATCCCTTGGGCAGAATTATACAGGCACAACCTTTTGTCCATAAATCTATTATTATAAGTCTTAGTGTATTCTCCGTTAACATGTGTCTTTCCCAGGAGGCTATATCTTGAGCACCTTCACTGATATGATGTGATGTCAAAATGACCCACTATAGTCTCATGGAGAAGACAAACGTGTAACACACACAGATGTACATATGCACACATGTGCGTGCGCGCACACACACACACACACACACACACCCACACACACCACATACATTTCTGCCTGCCTATTACTGGCCTAGCAGTGGAGACCACACCTGAGTCTTTTGACTCTTGTTGAACGGACAACACCTCATTCATGCCAACTGCAACCTGAGTGTAACAGCGACTTCAGAAATGCCTGGTGCACAAGGCATCTGTTATTTATTGAAAGAATAAATGAAGAATGAACACAAGAAGAATGCAAACGCAAACCCGGTAAGGATCTGGTGTATAAAAAATGAACACTTAGCACATTCTCGGGGGCACCGACTGCTTAATTATCCTGGAAATCCATCTGAAAATATGCACAAAATAGTATACATCTCTTTATCTTATTAATTTGGGCAAATCAACTTCAGGAGTAGTTCTCAATGATGATCTTCCCCACTTCTCGAACATCTACTATGTGCCAGACTCTGGTGGGTACAGCCTCAAGGTCAGCCATTTCCAGCCTTATTTTTTTCAGAGGAGGAAGTTAAAGGTGAGCAAAGAGTAGGAAGTTTTTTCTTGACTAGTGTCACACAGACAGTAGAAACTTAAGTATATCAAATTCTAGGCATTTCCATAAAACAAACTAAGCTTGGTGTCTACTTTGTTGAAAAAGGCTCTTAACAGAATACTTACTGTGTAAATAGTCAATCAGTGGTGGTTATTGTTACTACTATTTATTATTATAACCCAACGAAAGGGAAACAGTTTATCACTATGGAATGTTATATTGTGAAACTTATATTATGCTTTGTTTGCTATAAGAAGTACGGAATTTAGTCTAACATAAGGATATGTGTCTACAAACGCAGAATATAAAAAGCTATGATAGACTCATTAACATTACAGGCAATTTCATGCAGAGTAAATAATAAATATTGGAAGACACTATGGTAAAAATAAGACTGTGTGATTATAACTAACTTACTTGAAGTTCATCAATTTATTTGAGAAAAGGGCGAACTTGCTTGAGTTCAAATTTTATGTTTTAAAAGAAGCAGACATGTCTACATTTTTATGAGTGGTGGTAACATCTCAGACTTCTCCACATTTGAAATCTCACTTTTTCTGTCAGCAAGAGAATGCTTACTGTTGTTTTATTAAGAACTATTTGTTTGTCTATTTATTTTGCTATTGGAAATGGAATCATTTAGAGGCAGATTTTAAAAAACACACAAATTACTGAGGCTAAGTTCTCTCTGGAATGGAGTCGTTTAAAACCACCCACTCTACTTAAAAGAGACAAGTTTACCTTAACATTTGCCAATTAGCATAAGCAATCAACACACCGATGCTGACTTCTGCACTCCGAGGATTTATATATATCTCATACAGAGAGCAGAACCACATCAAAGATAATGACAAAAGTCATTACCCAGAAAAGGGAGACAATATTTGACAAGAACAGTAGTTGAGGCTCAAAAACATGTTGATCTGTGCTCAGACAGGACCCGAAAGCTAACTCTGCCAGAGGATATCCAGCTCACAGCTCATCTGCGTCTCAAACTTTTTCATCTGAAGGCAGTTCTAACCTGTGTCCCTTACTAACGAGGCAACTGATGTTCTCTTATTCTCATTGCATTATAAGAGAACAAAGCCACAAAAATTTAAAGAAATCTGTTTAGTCAAAAGCATCTTCAATGAAAGAAAGTACAAAAAAGTGACCTTGATTGAAACCTGGTCATCTGGGAATCAGAAGCAGCTCCTTCTGTGTGAGTGGGTGGCTTTTCTCCCATACAATGATTATGCCCAGAGATCCACAGCTGATGTATACATGGTTTGAGTACACTAATGGTTATACCCAGGGCACACTGTGATATTCTGGATGAAAATACACATTTTAGCTAGGTTTCTCACTATCTAAAGGATAATCTGATGGGTATTTCTCTGCTAAGACTCTAAAATTAATTTTTACAAGAATTAACTATTTTAATAACTGCATTGGACAGCTACAGTGTTAAGGTGGGAAATAATAAATCAAAAAGAATGATAGGCTTGGCGAAAAAGGCTCAGGCACAACCAAAGTATGAGGTAGATTTCTAAGTTTGTTTTAAATTGCTACTGGGTAGGTTTATATGTGTTTACATCTATAATGAGGCAACTGTCACTTCATGTTTATATTTATTGGCTATTAAACTTTAAAGACTAGTGGTACTGAAAATTAACTTCTATGCTTATTCTATGTTTGCTTTCCTGATGTTCCAATTAGTCTTCTGTATTAATTTTAAGTAAAGACTGTTAAATTAACTAGGCAAAACCCAGGAGACTTTTTTTCTTATGTAATTTACAAAACAGACACAACAGCTTCTAACTCTTAAATTTGATATCTAACTCCAGTATTATCCGATTGGGTTGAGACATCCATTTGGCAGGCTGTGGATGAAGAGCTCTCTTATGAACTAAGAACGTCATGATGGGAGACAAGCGGCCGAACCTTTTGATGGAGGGTTGCTGTGGAGGTTAGCTAATGCAGACAGCTGATAGAAAGTTAGGGCAAAGGGCCAACAGAGGGAAGGTGGGAAACACTTTCTATTGACATCTTCCTGAAAAGAGAAAAAATAAAAAAGAACCTTTCAGAGACTCTCATCACCCTATGTGATCACATTGAAGATGAGAGCTATTAAATTAAAGGAAGACATACTTGGAAAAACGCTCCCAAAAGGCTATGGTACAATCTAGAATCTCATTACTTTAACCGTTCCGTGGTCCTCCCCTTCTCTTTCTTCTCTTCTTGCTCTGCCTCTCCTCCTCTTTCTCTTCTTTCTCCCTGTCCTTTTGAGCAGGAGCATTATCACAGACAGCACTACTCATGTGCCTACTTTGTGCCAAGCACTTTGATGGGTACTTTACATGTGGATTTGTTTTCTTTCTACAATCTTCCCAAACTGTTGCTATTGGTATTTCAAAGAAGCTGAGGTTCTTACAGACTGAATTTCACAGCCAAAGAGCCATGAGTGGGCAAAGGCAGAAACCAAGCCTAATCTAACCTAGTTTAACTGCTTTATGAAGAAAAGTAAGATTCCTGTGAGTAGAGCTCTGTGTAAATGCAGAACTCACTGCAACATCGCAGACCCCGAGCATGTAAGGAATTACGATGTGGGTTTGGGGTGGGGGGATGAAACTGGGAGCTGAATTAAATTATTCTTCAGAACCTAACTCCATATCAGAGAGCTGCTCAATTAAACACTCACAGCAATAGAATAGGTACTTAAGGAACAAATGGGATTAATGTCTGAATTTTCATGTTAAAAGGGACCGTGATCCCGTGCCAATGTACCAGTTAATTTATGGATGATAAAAGGGAAGAAAAAGAATTGTTATTAGACCAAGAGGTGTCTAGACTGGAGGAGTGACTAAAGGGGTATTTCTTTACCGAATTGCAACAAAATTAGCAATCTATGAATTCAGTCATTTGATTGATATCTGCTAGGGATTCCAGAGATAAAGCCCAAGGAAAGCAAACTTAAAAGTCAACTTTGAAGCCTAAGAAACAAAAGGAAAGGGGAAAAAAAAAAAAACCCTTAAGTATGATCTTAAAACCTAATGGAACACACTACTGGAATGTGGAAGCTTTCTACCAGAATAGATCAACAGAGGCAAAATATGCATTTATTTCTAAATGGGAAGGGCTTCCTGGCAAATTCTTACATGCTGTCTGCTAGAGTACAGGCTCACTTTCCACTATGGAGAAGCCAGTGCTCCCGTGATTCTGACACCTGGAAAGGCCTCGGTTTCCTGGAAGCACAGTAAGAAGGAAGGCAGCCAAGAGAACACAAAAATTAACGTTGGGGTTTTCTCTTTCCACCTTACCAGCCTGGATATTTAGATGGTTATCATCGTGAATGCCTTTGGACACTTTCCTAGTTTTGTCTTGAAAGGAAGTGATTTATGACTCAGAAATCACACAGCTACCTCCCATGAATATTACAGTTTTCAAAAAAGATGATGGTTTACTAGTATTTTGGGTAAAGAGATGTGTCAGGTATATTTTGGAGTCAGAATATTTTACAAATCTAACAAATGCTCCTTAGTCTTTGGAAGTGATAACGCTTCTTAATGTCAGAGCCCAGGGAAAGACAAATGGGTAAGCATTCCTTAGTGCTGGTATTCAGCATTCTCTTGACTAAGTAAGGAAGACTAGAGCAAACGTTTAGGGCAATAGGATACTGTGCTCTTAGGACAGAAGGAAGACGTCCTCATGGCTTAAAGTGGCAGCAAGGTTTGCTTATGGCAAAATGCACTGAGGATTTCAGTGTGTGGCTTCACGCAACTGTCTCTCGGTGCAAGGCCCCTCTCTATCCGACACATTTAAGGACGGAAAGTATCACTCTAAATGTGGATAAAAGGATGGACTTCCACTACATTAGAGAAAATAGGTTTCCAGGCCATGTACAAAGTGATATTGAGGGCAGGATTAAGACACAAAGGACAAGCAAGAGTCCTAAAGTATACAGGTATATGGTGCATATGATTAAGCTGCTCTCAAGCTATGCGTTTTATACAATGAACACACTTACTCAGATTATTAACCTCTGGGCAGGGATCTACTGGATTCCACAAGCATACAGCTTCCTGATGGACGCAGGAACACGCTGGCTAGCAGCCTCACCACTAACCACCAGGGCCAGTCAGCAGGAATGCACCCTTTAACATTGCCCTCTTCCCCCCCGTCACAGCTCCTGAGTATTAATCCTGAAGCTGTGCTCTCCGTCTCAGTAGAGACTGCTTGCCATAGGAAGACGATGGCTTTAGCCAAGAGAAAACTAGTAACCATGTCCTCCAGCTGGAACATCTAAATAAATGGTTGAGATTGAAAGGAGAGCATTCAAGCCACAGGCTTCCTCAAATACTCTGCACTGTGGGAATTGGAAAACCAAAGCCAAAGTGAGAATTTCAGTACTTAAACTCGACACCATGAGGAGAAGCCATGTGAGTCCAGTGTTAGTCCTGCCTCCTGGACTCCAAGTGTAGAATGGAATCAGGAGCAACAGACTTAAGATGGCCATGCCAAGACTCAGGTCTAGTAGAAGTTATGATGGAGTCTCAGCAGTCCTTCATGTGTGCAGCAGGCTTGCAGCTTGAAAACAATGCACATTGTTCACCCAGCATGCTTCAAATTGTCAATCTGCTCCATCAACAATTCCAAGCTAGGTGGCACCTGTCTGGGTCAAGGTCAAGCTGCAGCCACCTGTACCCAAAGGCCCAGGTGATAGCCAGCTTCACAGTCCTCCCCTCTACCCAGGCCTAACCTATGACCATGCTCTCAACAGCCACAGACCTCCATGAGACGGGACCATGGTGTTAGGGAACACGCCTCAGAAGTATCAACAGCAGCTCCAGGCCAGAAACCTGCTGAGAGAGATCCCCAAGCAGAAAAACAAATGTAGGGATGAGCGGGAAAAATAATCTTCCCAATAAAAGGTTACTTAAACCTAAACCAAAGCCAAGGGCAACATAGAAGCCTGAAGAATTGCCTGACAAGAACGTGAAAGTGTTTTCACAAGGCAGATCCCACACTAAGTGTGGGTCTGGGGTGCTAGAAACACGGGGCCCAAAGAGGGAAGAAGAAATGTAAAGGACTTAAAATACATACTAGATGGAAAATGAAGGTCTCTCAAGTAAGACCTGGTGATGGGCTCCACTCAAATTTCTCAACTTGGTAATATGGCAGCAATATGATGAACTCTCCCTTTTGGAGAGAACAGACAAGATGCATTAAAGAGCTTTTTGCCCCAGATATGCTGAGTGCATAATGCCAATATTAACCATTAGAAGATTGCTCCCAATCGAGTTTAAGTCCACAGCATGCAGACTCTGGACCACTGGCCCTGATGGACGGGCATCCTTGTCAATTCCAATTTTATTCTGTCCATCCTCCTGCCCTCAACAAGGACTTGGTGCTGAATGAATTCCATCACTGAGGTTCTCATAAAGGTACAATCATTTGGTGGAAAAAAGTTGTAGAAGCAGTCCAGGCTGCACATGCTAAGAGATGCATCTACATGGTGAGCTGCATGAAAGCAGAGGCTCTTCCTCACCCCTGCATCTCCAGCGCCTAGCACAGTGCCTGATGCATACTTGAATAGTTTCTAATGGGTGTGCATCCTTACAGAAAGATAGGATCTTCAAAGTAAGCCATTACTCAAGCTTAGCACCCACCAGCAGTGGTACTCTACCCTTTGATTAATGAGGGCCTTACTACAACTACACATTATTATTTTTATTATACACTGCTATTTATTGAGGTTCTCCCATGGACTAGGTCAAATGTTAATTGTTCCAAATACGGACTGCATCATTTAATCCTTCTTACTACCTTGAAAAGTTATATTAGCCCCATTTTACAGATGGGGAAACTGGTAATTCATACTTAGGGTGGATTATGCCAAATTTCATTTACCTTCCACCATACAATAACTTAAATTTTTGTTTATTTTCTGTTTCAGGGACTGTCCCTGAAACCAGAAACGATAAGGTAGACTTCTACAGATAAGAGGTGATTGCTCATTCTGGCTTCAGCATGTAGTCAGGGGATAGTAATCTAGTCTGGGATCCATTTCCCAATCTATCATGGGATAAAACAGAGTAATATACATGTGAAAATGCTTTGAAAGTTAAAGACCTATCATTGCAAATCAGTGCGTGTGTGTGTGTGTGTGTGTGTGTGGGTGTTTGCCTAAAATGGACACCGCCATTCTGACACACATATAATGGTGAAGAAAGGAAGCAGGGGACCTCCAACTACCTAGCAAGCACTGTTGAGTCAGCTCACACTCAATGGGCCAGTAGAGGTGGGAGCCAGATTAGCCTCATCACTGGTGTGCCCATTTCCCATCATGGAAAATTTGGCTCACTCATGGGAGCCTGAGTATGTTTTATTACCATGTTCACACAAAAATTGAGAAATAAAAGGAATAGAATGCTCTTCTATTCTAAAAACTTGGAAAAATTTGACCTTTTGTTTCCTCCCACAATGGAGAATGAGAATGAGAATAGTTCAAAATATGTTATTTCTATCAGAGTGCTCAGAATAGTTAAAGGATGCTCCAGAATTATTTAAGGTTTTAATTAGGGGCATTTTGAAAAAAAAATTCATGAAACTAATGAACTAGAGTGAAAATCAACTTAAAAACATAAATAACACTTTGGAGCACCTGGGTGGCTCAGTTGGTTAAGTGTCTGCCTTGGGCTCAGATCATGATCCTGGAGGTCCTGGGATCGAGCCCCATGTCGGGCTCCCGCTCAACTGGGAGTCTGCCTCTTCCTCTCCCTTTCCCCCTCTCCCCTGCTTGGGCTCTCAAACTCTCTCTCTCTCTCAAATATATAAATAAATAAAACCTTTAAAAAAACAAAAAAAACATAAATAATATTTTAACAGAACCTGCTTTAGTCATTTTTGTTCTCATATTCTTAAGAGGTGATTATGCTTAAATTTGTAGCAAGGATTATATTAAACTTCACCAGACACTCTTCTCTCTTAATAACCTTCTTTTAGCATATTCCTTTTTTAAATTTTAATTCCAATTAGTTAACGTACAGTGTTATACGAATTTCAGATATATGCCATAGTGATTCAACAATTTCATACATCACCTGGTGCTCATCACAACAAGTGCACCCCTCAATTCACATCATCCATCCTCCCACCCAACCCCACTTCAGTAACCTTCACTTTGTTGGCTACAACTAAGAGTCTATTTCTTAAATTGTCTCTCTCTCCCTCTCCCTCTTTTTCCTTTGCCTATTTGTTTTGCTTCTTAAATTCCACATGTGAGTGAAATCGTATGGCATTTGTCTTTAACTAACTTATTTCGCTTAGCATAATACTCTCTAGTTCCATCTATGCCATTGCAAATGGCAAGATTTCATTCTTTTTCATGGCTGAGTAATATTCCATTGTATACATATACCACATCTTCTTTATTGAATCATTAATTGATAAACACTTGGGCTGCTTTCATATCTCGGTTATTGTAAATAATGCTGCTATAAACATAGGGGTGTATGTATCCCTTCGAATTAGTGTTTTTGTATTCTTTGGGTAAATAGTAATGCAACTGCTAGATTGTAGGGTAGATCTATTTTTAACTTGTTGAGGAACCTCCATACTGTCTTCCACAGTGGCTGCACCAATTTGCATTCCCACAAACAGTGCATTCCCACAAAACTTTTTCTCCACATCCTCACCAATATTTGTTGTTTCTTTTTTTGATTCTAGCTATTTTGACAGGTGTGAAGTGATATCTCACTGTGGTTTTAATTCACATTTCCCCGATGATGAGTGATATTGAGCATCTTTTCATGTGTCTGTTGGCGATCTGGATGTCTTCTTCACAGAAATGTCTATTCACGTCTTCTGCCCATTTTTAATTGGATTATTTTTTGGGTATTGAGTTCTGTAAGTTCTTTATACATGTTGGATACTAACCCTTTATTGCATATTTCATTTGCAAATATCTTCCCCCATTCCATATGTTTGCCTTTTAGTTTTGTCAATTGTTTCCTTTGCTATAGAGAAACTTTTTATTTTGATGTACTCCCAATAGTTTATTTTTGTTTCCCTTGTCTTGGGAGGCATATCTAGAAAGAAGTTGCTACGTTCAATGTCAAAGAGGTTACTGCCAGTGTTACAGGATTTTTATGGTTTTAGGTCTCACACTTAGCTCTTTAATCCATTTTGAATTTATTTTTGTGTATGGTGTAAGAAAGTGGTCCAGTTTATTTCTTTTGCAATGTTGTTGTCCAGTTTTCCCAACACCATTTGTTGACCAGACTGTCCTTTTCCCATTGGATGTTCTTTATTGCTTTGTTGAAGACTGACCATACAGCTGTGGGTTTATTTCTGGGTTTTCTATTCTGTTCTATTGATCTGTGTGTCTACTTTTGTGCCATATGATATTGTTTTGAATACTAAAGCTTTGTAATATAACTTGAAGTCTGGAATTATAAAGCCTCCAGTTTTGCTTTTCTTTTTCAAAATTGCTTTGGCTACTTGGGGTCTTTTGTGGTTCCAATTTTACAGTTGTTTGTTCTAGTTCTGTGACAAATTGGTGTTGGCATTTGATGGGGATTGCATTAAATGTGTAGACTGCTTTGGGTAGTATAAGCATTTAAACAATATTTGTCCTTCCAATCCATGAGCATGGAATGTTTTCCATTTCTTTGTGTTGTCTTCAATTTCTTCCATCAGTCTTTCATAGTTTTCAGAGTTCAGGTCTTTCATCTCTTTGGTTAGGTTTATTCCTAGGTATCTTATTGTTTTTGGTGAACTGTAAAGATTTTATTTATTTATTTGACAGAGAGAGAGAGAGAGAGAGAGCGAGAGAGGGAGAAGCAGGCTTCCCGCTGAGCAGGGAGCCCCATGCGGGGCTCAATCCCAGGACCCTGGGATCATGACCTGAGCCGAAGGCAGACGCTTAACCAACTGAGCCACCAAGGCGCCCCTGTTTTTGGTGAACTGTAAATGGGACTGATTCTTTAATTTCTCCTTCTGCTGCTTCATTATTGGTGTATAGAAATGCAACCGATTTCTGTAATGTTGATTTTGTATCCTGCGACTTTACTGATTTTGTGTATCAGTTCTAGCAGTTTTTTGGCAGAATCTTTCAGGTTTTCAATATAGAATATCATAGCAATTGCAAATAGTGAAAATTTTACTCCTTCCTTATTGGTCTAGATTGTCTTTTGATTCTTTTTGTTGTCCAGTTGCTGTGACTAGGGCTTCCAGGACTATATTGAATAGAAGTGGTGAGAGTGGGCATCTCTGTCTTGTTCCTGAACTTAGGGGAAAGGCTCTGTTTTAACCCATTGAGGATGATGTTAGCCGTGGGTTTTTCTTATATGGCCTTTATCATGTTGAGGTCTGTTCCCTCTAAAACTACCTTGTTGAGGGTTTTTATCATGAATGAGTGTTGTACTTTGTCAAATGTTTTGTTTGCATCTATTGAAATGATTGTATGGTTCTTTTCATTTCTCTTATTGAAGTGGTGTATCATGTTGATTAGTGAATATTGAAGCACCCTTGTAACCCAGGAATAAATCCCACTTGATTATGGTGATGATTTTTAAAATTATTGTTGAATTTGATTTGCTAGTATTTTGTTGAGGGTTTTTGCATCCCTGTTCATCAGGGATATTGGCCTGCAGTTCTTTCTTAGTGGTATCTTTTTCTGGTTTTTGTATCGGGGCAATGCTGGCCTCACAGAATGAATTTGGAAGTTTTCCCTCCTTTCTATTTTTTGGAATAGTTTGAGAAAAATAGATATTAACTCTTCTTTAAAAGTTTGGTAGAATTAGCATGTGAGGCTGTCTGGTCCTGGTCTTTTGTTTGTTGAGAGTTTTTGATTATTGATTCAATTTCTTTGTTGATCAATCTGTTCAAATTTTCAATTTCTTCCTGATTCAGTTTTGGTAGGTTATATGTTTCTAGGAAATTATCCATTTCTTCTAGGTTGTTGATTTGTTGGCATAGAGTTTTTACTAATATTCTCTTATAGTTGTTTGATTTTCTGTTATATTGGTTGTTATTCCTCCTCTCTCAGTTGCGATTTTATTTGAGTCCTTTCTCTTTTTTTCATGCTAAGTATGACTATAGTTTTATCAATTATATTGATTTTTTTCAAAGAATCAGCTCCTATTTTCATTTATCTGCTCTACTGGTTTTTTAGTTTCTATATCATTTATTTCTGCTCTAATCTTTATTATTTCCTTCCTTCTGCTGGTTTTAGGGTTTGTTTGTTGCTCTGTTTCTAGCTCCTTTAAGTGTAAGGTTTGGTTGTGCATTTGAGATTTTTCTTGCTTCTTGAAGTAGGCCTGTATTGGTGTGCACTTTGGATGTTTGCTGCATCCCAGAGGCTTTGGACCATTGTGTTTTCATTTTCATTTGTTTCCATATAATTTTTTATTTCTTCTTTGAATTCCTGGTTGACCCATTTATTGCTTAGTAGTATATTATTTAACCTCCATGTATTTGTGATCTTCCCAGATTTTTTCTTGTAGTTTATTTCTAGTGTCATACTATTGTGGTCAGAAAAGATGCATGATATGACTTTGATCTTCTTGAACTTGCAGAGGTTTGTCTTATGGGCTAATGTGTGATCTATTCTGGAGAATGTTCCATGTGCACTTGAAAAGAATGTATTCTGCTGTTTAGGATGGAAGGTTTTAAATGTATCTCCTAAATCCATCTGTTCCAGCGTGTCATTCAAAGCCATTGTTCCATGTTGGTTTTCTGTTTAGATGACCTTTCCATTGATGTAAGTAGGGTGTTGAAGTCCCCTACTATTATTATTATCAAAAGGTTTCTTTATGTTTGTTATTGTTTTATGTATTTGGGTGCTCCTATGTTGGGTGCATAAATATTTACCTTTATTATATCTTTTTGTTGGATTGTCCCCTTTGTGATTATATAGTGTCCTTCTTTGTCTCTTGTTACATTCTTTGTCTTAAAGTCTGTTTTGTCTGATATAAGTATTGCTATTCTGGCTTTCTTTTGACAGCCATTTGCATGATAGATGTTTTTCCATCCCCTCACTTTCAATCTGCAGGTGTCTTTAGGTCTGAATGAGTCTCTATAGATGGGTCTTTTTTGGGGGGGTCTTTTTTTTAATACATTCTGTCACCCTATGCCTTTTGATTGGAGCATTTAGTCCATTTACATTTAAAATAATTATTGAAGGGGTGCTTGAGTGGCTCAGTCAGTTGAGTGTCGTACTCTTAATTTTGGCTCGGGTCATGAGCTCAGGGTTGTGGGATTGAGCCCCAAGTCAGGCTCTGTATTCAACAGGGAGTCTGCTTCTCTCCCTCTCCATTTGCCCCTCCCCCGGCTTTCTCTCCCTCTCTCAAATAAATAAATCTTTAAAAAATAAAATAATTATTGATAGATATGTATTTATTATCATTTTATTACTTGTTTTATGATTGTTTCTGAAGATTTTATCTCATCCTTTCTTGTCCTTCTCTTTTTCATGGTATGCTGATTTTCTTTAGTGATATATTTGCTATTTCTTTCTCTTTATTCTTTGCATATTTATTAGTGGTTTTTGATATATGGTTACCAGAGGTTTGTATATAACCTCTTCTGCAAATAGCAGTCTATATTAAGCTGATGGTTGTTTAAATTTGAACCCATTCTTTACTCCTCTCTTCCCCATGTTCTAGGTATATGTTGTTATATTTTATGAGTTCCTTGACTAAGTTTTTACAGAAATATTCATTTTTATTACTTTTGTGTTTCCTATCTCTATACTGTCACTTTTGATCTCTCCTTTCCACTCAAAGAGTCCCCTTTAATATCTCTTGCAGGGCTGGTTTAGGGAGCATGAACTCCTTTAGTTTTTGTTTGTCTAGGAAACTCTTTATCTCTCCTTCTATTCTGAATGATAGCTTTGTTGGATAGAGTATTCTTAGCTGCAAATAGTTCGCATTCAGTACTTTGAATATATATCATGCTACTCCCTTCTGGTTTAGCATTTTCTCAATTACTTTCATACTCAGCCTCTCAGTTTTCATTACACTGCTTTTCTTTCGGGGTCTACTTTATCAAATGGGGTGGAAATTCTACATATCTTGTAAGAAAAATTCTTCATCTCAGAAACCAATTCTGGGGACATACTTTTCTACAAAACAAAGTGAATAATAGACACAGTTTTCCTTAGAGTTAAGCAAATTCATGATACCTTGAAATACTTAATTCAGAATAATTCCATTTTAAGTAGAATTATAGAGTGCTACTAAGATTTTAGGAGTACTGACATGATCTAACTACATGATTTATGCTTAATCCTTAAATACAATTATTGGCTGCCATTAATCTATTTATAAAAGTTTCTGATGAGATCTTCTCATGATCCTCTAACATTTTTCAATGTAATTTTCCTCATCTAAATTCATCATCCTTATCATGTATGTAGTTTTTTCCTTGTTTTTGTCCTCAAAACTTTAACAAATAGTGGTCAACTGCAATAACATGAAACAAGTTCTGAAATGAGTCCTATTCTTTTATTATCCTTATCAAACACATAACATGGTGAGCTTGGTACAAAACATGATTCTACATGCCATGAAGCTCACATGTGTTGGTTGCAGAAAATCTTACTCCTTCAAGAATATATTTAGCAATGCAGTGAGATAAATCTTGTTTTAACTTTAAGACATGAAGAAGACAAATAATTCAACATATAAAAGAAATCAAAGGTATATAAATTTATGCACATTTTAATGAGAAGAGTTATTGAAGATACTGACATGATGTGTATGCCAAACTGGGTTGATTGAGACAATCTTCCCACAAAACATCTCTCTGAGCTTGGACTGGACAACACAGAAACACAAGAAATGATGGCCCATTCTGAGCATGGGAGATAGCTCTTGGTTAATGATGACAAGTCAACTGGTCTAGTGTGGGGAATTAAATTCCCTGCACTAGAGAATAAAGTTTGTTTAACAGGATCAGCAAAGGGAAGAGTAATGCACTTCATTCGGATTTTCTATCTTTGAAATGGCACAACAGAAAAGACAAAAACAGAGAAATCCTCAACTTTTAGTTGATATTTTCAATATTTATTTTAAGATAAAGGATGAAGAAAATTAATACAAAATTATGTGGCAGTCACATAACTGTTCTAAATGTATCATTTCCAATAATTGAGAAAAGTATAATACTTATTACATGGTAGATATTGCCATTGCATTTTTAAAAAAGATTTTATTTTTTATTTGTTAGAGAGAGAATGAAAGAGCGAGCACAAGCAGGGGGAGCAGCAGGCAGAAGTAGGTTCTCCGCTGAGCAAGGAGTGGGATTCCATCCCAGGATCCTGGGATCATGACTGGAGCCGAAGGTAGACTCCCAACCGACTGAGCCACCCAGGGATCCCACCACTGCATTTTAATGAAGAGAAAATAAGTTTTTCAGCTAGTAAGTGGCAAAGCCTAAGTTCACAAACATCACTGTGCTTTGATTCAAAGGTTTATGCTCTTTAACTAAATTGGCAGTATTTACTAACACGTTATAAATAAGTTCAGGATGTTCTTTAATTTTAAAGTTGAATTTGTTTAGGAATAATTTTCATATAGTAAAACTCACCCCTTTTTTAGTGTATGGCTTGTTGAGTTTTTATAAATGTCCACAGTACAGTAACCATGCCAAATATTACAATATACACTTACATCACCCTAGCAAGTACCTGTGTCCCTTTCTAGTCAGTGTCCTCCTACTACCGCACCCCTGGCAACTTCTGCTCTGATTTCCATTCAAGTTCTTCCAGAATGCCATACAAATGAAATCATACAGATAAAAACCCTTTCTATCTGGCTTCTTTTAGATATGCTAAGGAAAATCAATGATCTATGTATCTGTCTTTATGCTATCACACTGTTTTGATTAATGTAGTTTTATATTAAGGTCTAAGGTCAGGAAGTATTAAGTTCTCCAACTTTGTTCTTCTGTTTCAAAATCATTTGATTATTTTGGATGCTGGGAATTCCCACATAAATTTTTGGATCAGCTTAGCACTTTCTGCAAAGATCCTAGGGGGATATTGATAGGATTTTTTGAATCTTTTGATAAAGTTGGCAAGAACTGCCATATTAACAAAACTGAGTCTTTCCATCCATGACCATAAAATGTCTCTCTATTTCATTAAATCTTCATTAATTTCTCTCAGCTAATATGTTCTTTCTCTCAGCAGTGCTTTGAAATTTTTGATGTATAAGTAGCTTCTTTTGCTAAATGTATTCCTACATACTTAATTTCTTTGTGAATGAAGTTATTTTATTTTCATTTTCAGAAAATTCATTGATAGTATGCAGATATGTGATTGACTCTGCTTATTGATACTATATTCTCTGGTATTGTGGAACACTTTTATTAGTTCTAACAGAATTTTTGTGGATTGCTTAGGATTTTCTGCATACAGGATCACATCACCTGCCAATAAAGGCAATTTACTTTTCTTCTAATCTGGATGCCATTTATTTATTTATTTATTTATTTATTTATTTATTTACAAGATTTTATTTATTTACCAAGAAAAAGAGTGAGAGAAAGAGAGAGTGAGAGTGAGCATATGAGTAAGGGTGAGGGAGTTGGGGGAGGAGGGAGAGGGTCAGAGGGAGACAGAGACTCTCAAGCAGACTCCGCGCCAAGCATGGAGCCTGACACAGGGCTCAATCTCACGACCCTGATCATAAACTGAGCTGAAATCCAGTTGGACACCCAACCAACTGAGCCACCCAGACGCCCCTTTATTTACTTTATTTAAATTTAATTTTGGCCTTACTGCAAGTGGTCAGAATGTCCTATAGAATGGTGAGTAGAGTAATGAGACTGGCTATCTTGACTTGTTCCCTATGATAGGGTTCAAATATCACTCACTCATCCTTCAGTATAACATTAGTTGTACGTTTTTTGTACATGCCTTTTAATAGACTGAGAAAGTTCTGTTTTATTCCTAGTTTCTTGACGGTTTTTTGTTTTCACTTTTGTTTTAAAATCAGGAATGCGTATTGGATTTTGCATCTTTTTTGCATCTTTTAGAATGATCATGTATTTTCCCCTTTATTCTATTAATTTGGTACATTAGTTGATGATTTTTGAGTACTAAAATAATTTTGTTTTTAAGTGACAAATCACAGCTAATTTACACATGTTGGTCAATTTACACAATGACTTGATTTGCTATTTTGTTGATTTTTTTTGCATTTATATTTATGAGGGATATTGGTCTAGTTTTCTTGTGATGTCTGGCTTTGGCATGACAATGATATTGGACTCAAGGAATTAGATGGAAAATGTTTTCTCCTCCTCTTAATTTTGAAGAGTTTGTAAAAGAATAGTATGATTTCTTCCTTAAGTATCTGACAATTCAGCAAGGAAGTCATGTGGGCCTGGGTTTTCCTTTATCTGAAGATTTTAAATTGCTAATTCTATTTTTTTACTTATTGGCCATTCAGATTTTCTATTTTTTTGAGTCAGTTATGAATTTGTATCTTTCTAGGTATTTATCTATCTCAAGACAATTGTCCAATGTTGGCAGAAAACAGTTCAAAGTATTTCCTTACAATGCCTTTAACTTGGTTATTTGGTAGTGATGTCTTCTCTTGTTCCTGATTTTGACAATTTGTAACTTTTCTTTTTTCCTTGGTGAGTCTAGCTAAAGGTTTGTCCATTGTGCTGATCTTTTCAAAGAACCAACCTTTGGTTTATGTTTTCTCTATTGTTTTTATTGGTTTTCTCTACTGTGCTCCTGTTTTCCATTTCATTGATTTCCACGGCAATCTTTATTATTTTCTTGCACATTTTCATTTTTGTTTGTCCCTCTTTTTTCTAGTATTTTATGATGAAGCTTAGATTAATAATTTGCAATTTCCTTTTATTATATTGTGGGAACTTGAAGCTGAAATTTCCTGTAGCATTGTGTACATTGTATCTCACGAATTTAGATATGCTATATTTTCTTTTTCATTCATTTCAAAATATTTAAAAATTTCCTAGGTGATTTCTTCTGTGATCCATGGGTTGTTTTAGAAGTATTCTGTTCAATGTTTAATATTTGGGGATTAGCTCAAATCTTTTATTTTTGATATCTAATTTAATTTTGTTATGGTGAGAGAACACAGTTTGTGTGACTTGAACATTTTTAAGTTTATTGACTCTTGTTGCATGGGCCTAGCATTTGATTTATCCTGAAAATGCTCCATCCGCACTTGAAATAATATGTATTTTAGTGTTTTGGGGAGGAGTGTTCTACTGATTTCTTTTATTTCAAGTTAGTTGAGAGTGTTATTCAAGTCTTTATATCCTTGCTGGTTTTGTCTCATTATTCTATCAATTGTTAAGGGTAGAAATCTCAAACTATTCTTGTTGAATTGTCTCTATCTCGTTTCAATTTTGTTAAGTTTTGCTTTCAATATTTTAGAGCTCTGTTGTTAGGTGTCTATATGTTTTTAAATTTTTTATCTACCTGATAAACACTTTGAGCATTATAAATATCTTTGTCTCTATTAAATGTCTTTGTCTTTGTGTTAGTCTGTTTTCAAAATTTTATCTGTGTTCTTGTCTTTCGAAAGTTTGACCATGATGTGTCTAGGCATGGCTCTCTTTGTGTTTATTTGACTTGGAGTTTGTTGTGATTCCTAGATATGTAGATTGATATTTTTTCAAAAAATTTGGAAAGTTTGTCATTCGTTTTGCAAATTTTTTCTGTGTTTTCTGCCTTCTTCTTCTGAAACTCCTATATGTTGGTACACCTGATGCTGTACCACAGTCCCTGATGCTCTCTTCATTGCTCTTCATTCTTCCTGTTTTTCATGAATTATTCCTATTCATAAATCTTCAGGTTCACTGATTTTTTCTTCTACCATCTCAAGTCTACTTTTGAGTCCCTCAAGTAAATTTTCATTTTTTTTAAATATAATTTTTTCCTCTTTGTTGATATTCTCTATTTGGTGATACGTCATTCACATACTTTCTTTCAATTCTTTAAAGCATAGAATCCTTTAGTTCTTTGAACATATTTATCATAGCTCCACTGAGTATCTGTATGCTAAATTCCACACCTGGGCCCTCACATTGACAGTTTCTATTAAATGCTCCTTCTTTTTTAATTTTTCTTTAGTATGGGTCATACTCAGAAAGTCCCAGTTTTCTTAAGATTTTTAATCATTAATTTTTATAGGCACACTACTTAGAGCTGCTCAGTTTTAATGTCAACATAAATTTTATTGGCCCGAACAATATAGATAAAAAGGTTATATTAGTTTTAGCTCATTTGTTGGGATAGAAAATTGCATTTGAGGAACTGGGAAATTAGTAGCTAATTCAGTTGTGCAATTTAATTTATCCTATTTTTGTAGGAGTTTATTATCAAAAGAGACATGAGAGCTTAGCAAGGTTGGAGAGAAGTTTCAAGAAAAGAATTTGTTTGTCGGTTAAAAGTGTTTTTATTAGAAGAACAGGGGTGAGACCAGAACCTGAAGCTACCATTGAACCTGCAAAGGGTAATCTCTGAAGACAAATGACTGTTGGGTTGATGTAAAGATGAATGATAAAGGGACTGAAATGGGAAAATGCATAATTAACCAAGTAAAGTAACAGGTAATTAACAAGACATCTCATAATGTACTAGCTATTTAAATTTTAAAATGAAAGACATTTGAAATTAAAAATTCATATATTCACTTCTCAAACTACCACATCAAAGTAGCTGATAATCACTAAACTGAAGATATGCTATATTCTACGATGTGGAATATTCTCTGAAAAAAAAGCAAGACTTGCAAGTATTTCTTCAGTAGCAATTTTTTAATCATATTTTCTTTCTTTAAAGGCAACCATTGCCAAAACAATTGTTCAAAAGACTTCAGTGTGTTGAGAAGTGAATGGAAGGTGGGGAAGAGAATTCAACAAGTAAAGACTGCTCTTTTAGGCCTGAATAAGAAAACGAATGTCCATACTGTTTTGGGGAGTTACAGAAGAAAAGATTTTGTTATGGTTGTCTCCATCCCATCCCAAACTAAATGAATGCCCTTTTATTTCCCTCTCTAACCTCTGCTGCCCCAGGATCTGTAGGTTCTACTTATAACGAAAATTGCCGGTTACCCTATTCAAGTTATGTTTTGGCATTTACTATAGATGGATTACTAGAATTTACAAATTACCTCTGTCACCATTATGCCCTATACCTTCAAACAGAAGAAATCTAGTGCAGACCTGAAAGATCTATGGAAAGTGTTTATTTTATTGTCAGAAGAGACATTCAGCAAGACTTGCCAAGTCTCTCACTGATCAATAAAGTACTTACTCCCTGGATGACAGCAGGAATCAGTCCTGTTGCATATTAATAAGACAAAGTCTCAAGACTCCTCATAACTCATCACACAGTGAGGTCTATCTAGGAGACAGCTGACACGGACAGCTGTGATTTGCCATCATCTCCATATAATAAATAGAAACCAGCAACATAAAAGTGTTCTACTCCCTCCCGAATTCATCCATCCATTTATTCAAACTTATTACAGAATGATAGTTGCTGACATTTATTAAGGGATTTCCATGCTAATCAGTTTAACATTCCCTCTTAATCCTCATATATCCTATGTGGTCTTCATTATTGAGAGTTGGAGGAGTTAGGTAACTTGTAATAGTTCCTAAATTTCTACTGCATGGTGAGCTCTTTGCATAATATAGAAATACAAAATAAATGTCATTGCGCCCATCCTTATAGAAAGTAACCATGTAGAATGAGAAAATAGATTTTTAAGAAGCTGTACTACGGGGGCGCCTGGGTGGCTCAGTTAAGTGTCTGCCTTCGGCTCAGGTCATGACCCCGGGGTCCTGGGATCGAGTCCCGCATTGGGCTCCCTGCTCGGCAGGAAGCCTGCTTCTCCCTCTTCCACTCCCCTTGCTTGTGTTCCCTCTCTTGCTGTGTCTCTGTCAAATAAATAAATAAAATCTTTAAAAAAAAACTGTACTATGATTAGATGATAATAAAAAATAGTTAATATTTTTTTAAAAATGCTTCCGATACAACACGCTGTTAAGTATCTTAAATTCATTATGTCCTATCATCCTCATAAGACTCTGAGATGGGATCTCTGATTAACTTTATTTTTGTAGATGAGGAAACTGAGTCTTACAGACGTTAATTAAATCATCAAAAGTTATTAGCTTGTCAGTGATGAATGTTATGATTGTGGTGTTTACCCTATGCTCTAGGAACACAGAGTAAAGAGCAAATAATCAACTTGGGAGCTCAGTTAAAGTTTCACACAGAATCATCTGACATTTGAACTGAGGCTTGAGAACTGTGAGTGGGCGTTCACCTTGAAGGAGGCAACGAAAATGTTTGACCTAAGGAACAATGTGGAAAGACAAGCCACTGTCACAGTTGGGAGACAACCAGTAGGTCAGAAGGGCCTGAGGAAAAGATAGGTGAAGACGACAGTGAGAACACAGAAGGATATAGACAGAGTAGGACAGTAGGTTTTTTGAGGGTCTTGCATATTTTTTAAGAAGTCCAGTTTTCACAAGACCATGGTAAATAGCTCAGGCTCTGGGAACTCACCACTCCTAGCTTAGATCCTCTTAGCTCTGTCATTTATCAAATATGTTACCTTGGCCAAGAAACTTTATCTCACCCATGGTCTTTTCATCTGAAAAACTAAGTATAGTAATTATTTTGTAGTTTGTTATAGCAGCAAATGAGATATAAAACTCATAAAAGACTTTCCAGGGTGTGGAGATGTAAAAAGAATCCAAGGAAAGTTAGTTATTTTCATCATTGTGGTTATTACCATTACGGAAGAAACAGACTTAGTTTGCAGCCAGTGGAAAATAAAAGTAAAAAAAAGGAAAAGCCTAATAAATGAAAATGGGCTCTTCTTCCCTGCTCCTCAAAAATTGCTGTATTTCACTTGCACTTAATTGTGGCAAAGGATTCAGAGCAGGAGTGTGTTTGCTGAGACCAGAAAATGTCTTTCTCATTAAAGCTATGGGGAGGCCAACCCAACTAGGGCCTCTAGCAAGTACTGGTGCCCAGGGCAACAGCATTCATATACATCACAGAGGTCAATCCAGTAAGCAAGGTAATGCCCTAAAATACTGCGATGAAGTAGGGTTATTGTGACCCTTCATTAATATAAAAATGTCATAAAAATATCAGGTATCCTTTGAGAGTACATTTTCAGCCAGGGTTTGGAGGTTCAGGAAGCAAGACTTAGCTCTGCAGGGAAAAGGATCAGAGAAAGCATGCAAGTAGTCAGATGTGGTACCAGTTACACAGCCTAAGATGGGACTAATACAGGGAAGACTTGTCTCATGGGCCATTCCAATATGGAGAGACTAGACAAGCAAGGATGCAGGCAATAAGAGGAGATTCAGGGTCAAGGTAGCGTTTGCTTCAGCAGAATAGATCTGAGTAAGGCAAGAAACACTACTTAATTATGATTGCCCCAGATCACGGAGCTAAGGCTTCTTCTGTCTTTCCAGTCGTCCATCATCCCTGGATGCAACTTCACTACCAGGTTAACTCAGGGCTTCCCAAACGTGGCTACCCAATGGAATCACTTAAGAAGCTTTAAAATGTACTGAAACCTGAATGCCACTCCTGAGGACTCTGATTTATGTGGAAATGGGGTATCCTGGGCATCAGGGTCTCTAAAAGCCCCCCAAGTTGATCATAATATGCAGCCAAGGTGGAGAACCACTGGGGTCGACAATATGCTATAAACAGTATCTCATTTCCTGCCTACTTGCCATTATCCCAGATAATGATAAAAGAGAAAATTGTCTTGTGGAAAAAAGGCATCACCTGAGTATTGTTAAAAAGCCACAAATTTAATTGACTTTTAGGCATTAAAACAAAAAATTTAAGCTGTCGTGAGATAGTGGATGGGGGAAGGTGAAGTGCTATATACACACATGTTGCCAATTAATTTGTACATTTTCTCTAAAGAAAAATCTGGGAATATGTTATAATTTGTATTATTTAATGTCAGTTGAACTGCTCAATGAAACCCTAAATAAACAGCCTAATCTGTATACTTTATACTAAATCTATATAAATCATATTTATATTTATATCTATCATATTTATATATATTATATAAATATATAATTTATATTTATATTTATATTTATATCATATTTATACTAAATATGATTTAAAGGTTTTTAAAAGAGAGAGGAAAGGAAACCAAAATGCTTAACAATCCAATAGCTGAGAATCAAGTTAGGATACAGCAACATGGGATCATGTGGCTAAGAAAGTAAAAATTAGGTGGACTATCTTAAAACACAAAAACTTGTATAAGAAAAATAAAACAAGATGTACAAGAATATATTCTGGATAATATTAGGTAACAGAAGTGCATGTGAATGGATTGGAATGCTTGAACACGCTCGGTTTTTCACTTTGCAAAGCCCAATATAAAAAAATTCTTAATTTATGCAAGTATTGAAAGAGGGGATAATTTTTTTTTCTAAAAAATGAGGGATCTAAGAAAAATCAAAGAGTAGTATCTGGAAGCAACCTTTGTGGATCAGGCCTTCTGACCTAAGCCAGGTTTACAGGGAAGGGTGAAGAAACTGCAGCTCAAGAATCCACTTCGATGCTACCATTGTCTCTTTTCAAATTTTTGATTTAATCATTTAATTTTATTTATTTTTATTATTGTGGTAAGACATAGTTACCCTGATTAGAATTCACAAATGGAAGGGAGGGGAACCTGGATGGCTCAGATGGTGGAGCATGTGACTCTCTTGGGATGGTGAGTTCGAGCCCCACGTTCGGTGTAGATTACTTAAAAATAAAATCTTTTTTTTAATTTTTATTTTTTTATTTTTTTATTAAAAATAAAATCTTAAAAAATAAAAATGGAAGGGAAACCTGATTTTCATGCTCAGAGTATGAATTCAGTCTGTGGAATTCATTGATTATATCTAACTGAAAATCCCTTATGGTAACACTTTTCTTAATTACATTTATCACATCTTAGCAGGATATGCTGTTCACCAACCCTGCGGATGGACTTGACAATAAATAATTGAATGTTCTGTCCGTGTTCTCAAGAAAACACCATGCTACGGACATACAGAGCAATTTCCCTGAGTTGTTACATCAAGTACTACAAACTGGAGAATAAGTTACTTAAATCAAATGCCAGATTGCGGGAAGAACAATGACAAGGAACTGTCTTCTTGAGGAGATAAAAATATAGGCTGTCAGTAAAATTTGCACTTATTTAGAAAAATCACAGCAGGGTTTTTTTTGGGAGAAAAAAGGCAAATAATATTATGAGAAACTGGTATATATATATATATTCTTTAAGTCAGTAGGAATCTAGAATTATAAACTGGGTGGGGCTATCGGGTTTTCAAAACTGTTAAAAAGCTTTTGAGTAGGTTTCGTACTCAAAAGCTGAGAAATGTGACTTCAAGTTTTATAGGACCTCCAGAACTCAGACACTTGGTTATCAGTTCCACCCTATAGATCTTACTTTCTAACAGACTTCATGGATTTAACATAGTCTGCCTGGTTTGCCAACACAAATATTTCATTTATGAATTTATTCTTTTATTTATTCGATTTCCTGATTTGAGCACACCTTTTCTGATTGTAACTTCTGCATAAAGTCACAAAGAATCCAAACAAAAATGTTCCATTTGACACCACCACACTGCTTCTTCCCATTACCTTCATCTTTTTTTTTTTTTAAAGATTTTATTTATTTACTGGACAGAGAGAGAAGGAACACAAGCAGGGGGAGTGGGAGAGGGAGAAGCAGGCTTCCCGCCGAGCAGGGAGCCCCATGCGGCGCTCGATCCCAGGACCCAGGAATCATGACCTGAGCCGAAGGCAGATGCTCAACGACTGAGCCACACAGGCGCCCCCACCCCCATTACTTTCCTCTTACCTGCTGTCCTCTCAGCCATACCTTTGGGCCCTCTGAACATACTGTTCTACCAAAACACACAATCGTTTCTTACTAATTGTCACTGGAAGCCTCAATGGCACCGTTTATGTTCCTGACTCTATTTTTATCAAGAAAATAAAGTGAAATCAGAATTTCTGAATTACAATATTATAATAACAGAGAGACATCAGATGGGGATTAGAAAAAAATTACATAAAACATTTTTCACATATGGGGGACAAAGGATTCAGATTTTATTTTTGTCTTAAACCACATCTGTCGCTCCGGCTATCTGCATTCATCAGCTTATCTGTAATTTTTAAATGATATTTTCATTTGCAAAACATCACTGCTGAGAAATTAATTTCCTGTTGCAGTGCTGGTGTCTAGAGTAGTGGCTTATGAGCCAGACACCTAGTTTGGACATATGTTACCAATGTTATGTTAACCTGGGCATTATCCTTACTTCTAAGATCTGTACCCTCAACTATTAAATGACAGAGCAGGACTCACAAGATGATAAAGGCTACTTCGGTCTTTAAGATTCTAAGATTCAAGAATTCTCACTACTATACCTTCCCTTAGTGAGAAGGAACAGGATATACCCCCCCAAAAAGTGCTTGATTAATTAGAGAATATTGTAAGATAATCAGTTGATGAAACAACAGGCTCAAATAAAAGCCAATCTTTCATTAATTCGCCAAATATTTAATGAGTACCTACTGTGTGCCAAGCCCTCTGCTAGGAGCTATGTATAGATCAGTGAATAAAATGCACAAGGAGCGACATACTAGTGGGGAAGATAGACAATACCCAAGTATACAAATATATCGACCGGTAATCACACTGTGACAATGTTTAGGAAGAAAATAAAGAGGAAGGATGCATTAAAGCAGTGGGGGATGGGATGGCTTCAGGTGGACAGTTAGGGCAGGCTTTTCAAAGGGAGGGGGGTGACATCTGAGCAGGATCCTGAGGATGACAGTAAAGAGCAGAGGTGGAGGAAAAGCTTTCCAGAAATGGGAACTTGGACAAGTACACAGGCTCGTGTGTCTGTGTTTCTGGCTCTAAGTTCTCATCCCTGCCATTTAACTGTCAGATCTCATGGAAAGTCCCAGATTGGAAGTCTCGTAAATGTAGGCAAAAATAACTGGAAAAGGAAAAATAACTGGATCAGAAGAACCATACAGCATTTCTTAGTAGAATTAGCTGATCCCATTTGATATGCTCAACGTATAAAGAGAGTGAGCTTCTCCAAATGTTAAGCGTAATGTACAACTCTTGAGTTTTCTAAAAGCTATCTTCTAGCACACCTGCGAAGGCCAATTATGAGACTACAAGAAGCAGTGCTGAAGCTGCTGGGAAGCGGCCATCACGGTGTGCACATCAAACAGCAAGCAAGACACGTCACTCAACAGCATCCCGGTCCTTCCTCCACAGAATGCACATAAGATCGCTGTGACAAATTTCTGGGCTGTGTTTGAATTGCACTGTCGAGATATTATCCCTGTTTTTGCTACAAAAATTTTTGACAATATTAACTCTTATTTGGAATCACCACAGAATTAAATGTTTTTGAACGAATAATCCACTAACAGCACGTGGACATATGTAAGAGAGATACCTTATTTTTCAAGAACTTGTAAACAGTAAGACTAAATAGCATAAAGCCTTTGATAATTCTGCATGAACTTCAGGTCACCATAAAGAATGTCATTACCAACCTCTGCTCAGAAAACAATCATGGCTGTGGAATAAGATGCTGTCTATAATTTATTCTCTAAAAGTTAAGCCTAGGTTTTGGAATGATTTTGCTATAAAACTTTTCATTACATATGTTTTGAAATGTAGTCAATCCTTCCACTGTTACGCGTTGGATGCCTGTTAAGTGGTAGGCACATTTATACTATGGAGTTTTTTGATTATTAGAAGAAACTAATGAACACAATTATTTCTTGATGCTAGGTGCTACACATTTCTGAGGCAGAGCCTCCTGGGGCCCAGACACCTACAGGGGGAGTAACTTTATACTCAAGAAAGGATTCTGCCAGGTCTGAGGAGCTCCAATTTTCTGCTAGACCACAACTTTTTCTTCTTCTGTGGGCTTACATGACCTTTCCAGAAGGACTTAAACTAATAATGTATGAACTTTTTAGGGGAGTGTTTAGAAACACTGAGTTTCTTTTTCTTAAATCAAGCTCAACATCTGCAAGGCCACATATTTCTTCGAAGGAGAAAGTGTGTTCAAAGCCTAAAGTTCTTTATCCAGAATGCCTCTACCTCCTGATTTTCAACAGCCAGAAAGCTCATTTCCCCAAATGCACAAAAGCAGAACATATAATGAACATATATGCCCAACCAAAATTAATGTCTACTATCTATTGCTATGAAGTCATCACCTCAAAACATGGTGGCTCTAAACAATAATAATGGTTATTATTCTTGTCGTTTCTGTTGCACAGGAACTTGGGACAGGTCTGGCTGGTTAAGTCTACTTTAGGGTCTTTCATGCAGTTGTAGCCATGTTTTGGCTAAGCCTAGAGGATCCATTAAGAGTTTGAGTAGGGGGACGCCTGGGTGGCTCAGTTAGTTAAGTGTCTGCCTTTGACTCAGTTCGTGATCCCAGGTTCCTGGGATCGGGTCCCGCATTGGGCTCCCTGCTCTGTGCAGAGCCTGCTTCTCCTTCTGCCTGCCACTTCCCCTGCTTGTGCTCTCTCTCTCTATCTCTCTCTCTGACAAATAAATAAATAAAATCTTTAAAAAATAGTTTGAGTGGGGATGAGGCATTAGCTTCCCAGGAGACTTATTCAAAAGGTTGGCAAACTGGTACAGGCTGGGGGTTGAGGGCATCAGCCCCTCTCCACATGGCCATCTCCCTCCACAGGGTGGCTTCAAACTCCTCATGACAGGGCACCTGCTTCCCTAATTGCAACAAATCAAGAGAGCAAGATGAATGCTGTAAAGCCTGTCATGACATGGCTTGCAAGTCAAATGTCTTATTCTAAGAGTTGAGGCAGCAACAACAGTCTGCCCATGTCCAAGGAATGAGAGCACATTCCCGTCTTTTGACCGAAAATTTTCAGTGTCACATTGTAATAATAGTACTATGACCAAAACAATATATCCCTTCCACATACAAGACATAAAGTAAACCTGTATGTCCAGGTGTGCAATGAAATTTCACTATCTTTATATAAAATTAAGGCACTGAAGAAATCCTCTGACAACTCAGCGTGATTCATATGGCATATTATTTCAATATCAGAAATTAGTTCATTTTGTGAATAACCAAAAAATGCATAGTGCATGTTCATTCTACTTATGGGGAACCGTTATTACTGTGTCAACACTGCAGAATTTCAGAGAATTATGTGGAGCACAAATTTTCAGTGACTAAGATCCATAGTCTTGTATCACTCAGAGATCCAGTGTCTTCACAAAGACACCCATGGCTTCATTGGAGCCTTAAATCTAAAGGCTTAATGGCCAGGAAAAATTGTTTGTGTGTCCTAAGGGAGGCAGGAATAGGGCAACACTTACCTTAGCAATGACCATCTATTGGTCACTGGAGAGCGTCAAACTGCCATGTAATGACAAGACTGATAGATGAAGTTTAGGTTTGCTACTGTGATTGGAATCAAAGATAACAGACTTCTGGATGGCACTACAGTAATGTGGAAGGAACATCTAATCCAATTATTTTTAATACAAATCTGAATAATAGAATACATTCTAAAGGATTTCCTGCATGTCTATTTTTGCACTCTCACTGCCAACCTTGATTCCTTCAAGTTCTTCTCGGGTCAAATCTCTGCCTTTTCTGTGCTTTATAATTATGTAACTCCAGAGAGACAG